>NC_060126.1:360325562-360630228 GCF_021461395.2 Schistocerca americana
CTCCTATTTACAAGTTCTCGTTACTGATCAACAGGGAAAGTAGCGAAGCCTTAGTACAATTGTTCCGGCTGTATTTACTACCAGGAGCTGATCCATTAAAACATTAATGATCGGGTATAAATCAGAAAGTAAAGGTAATATAATAGCGGGACAAATTGTTAAACGACAACCAGTGTCTTAGTACAATACTACGGCCTATATTTACGACTAAGGAGCAGACCGAGTAAAACTCTGAGGGTCGGGTACAAACCAGAAAATAATAAAGAGGACAGGTAGACGATGACACAAATCGTCACGAGGATTACAGAATGTTACTCCCATTTATCAGCAAGCAGTTCCGTGGATCCACGGTGCGTCGTAGCGGTTACTGAGCGGTGCCGATGAAAGCCAGCTAGAAGAGGGCTGCCAGGCCACGAGCGGTCATCTGGCCCCACTGTAGCCAACCAACCGACGGGATGTCGCGCTGCTGCTTATAGCCGACGCTGACCCCGGTGAAGTACTTCGGTATCTTGGCTCTGCGCAGGGCCTCCTTGCGGAGCTCGTGGCTTCGGCCGCTCGGACCTCGTGACCACCTCCTGTCGAGACGCTACCGCCAATCCCCAAACTTATTGCCTCCTCTCTGGTCAGTGGACTCCGTACATACGAGGGTTGAAACTTTAATAGTGGCAACTATTTATTTGCAGCTCGTACAAGATAGATCCATGTTTCTAAGTTTTACTGACCTTCAAAGTAGTCTTCAGCTATGTGTATAACCCGTTGCCAGCGATGTGGAAGTCTTAGGATACTCCTAGCAGTGCTGGTTGTGTTGACAGTTCGAGCGGCGCAGTCTATTGCCTGACGAATTTGTAGCAGATCTGAAGCGAATGCCTTGAAGTGTTTCCTTCAGTTTCGAAATCTAGTTGAACTTACGAGGGCTTAAGTCAAGGGAGTGCAGTAGGTGGTATGGCACTTAACAGCCCCATCCGTCAAACAAATCAGTAACAAAAATGGTTCAAATGGCTCTAAGTACTATGGGACTTAACATCTGAGGTGACCAGTTCCCTAGACTTAGAACTACTTAAACCTAACTAACCTCAGGACATCATATATATCCATGCCCGAGGCAGGATTAGAACCTGCGACCGTAGCAACAGCGCGGTACCAGACAGAAGCGCCTAGAACCGCTCGGTCACAGCGGCCGGCAAATCAGTAACAGCTTGCACTATACGTGCTTGAGTATTGTCCTGCAAAATGATTATCAGATCCTGCAGAAAGTGTCATCACTTCTGTCTCTATGCTGTTTATTTTTGGAACACAACGTACTGCCAGCTTAGAGACAGAAGTGATGACACTTTCTGCAGGACCTGACCATCATTTTGCAGGACAGTGCTCAAGCACGTACAGTGGAAGCTGTTACTGATTTGCTTTACTGATGGGGCTGCTAAGTGCTATACCACCTACTGCACTCCCCTGATTTAAGCCCTCGTGACTTCAACTCGATTTCGAAACTGAAGGAGACACTTCACGGCATTCGCTTCAGAACTGCTACAAAATCGTCAGGCAGTAGACCGCGCCGCTCGAACTGTCAACACAACTGGCACTGCTGAGAGTATCCTACGACCTCCACATCGCAGGCAACGGGTTATACACAATGCTGGTGACTACTTTCAGTAAAACTTATAAACATTTATCTATCTTCTACGAGCTGTACATAAATAGTTGCCACTATTAAAGTTCCTAGCCTCGTATATATGTCGGCAAGCAAAGACCTAAGGACACAACCCACAGATACCAATTCTTCGCGGTGGCCGTGCGGTTCTGGCGCTGCAGTCCGGAACCGCGGGGCTGCTACGGTCGCAGGTTCGAATCCTGCCTCGGGCATGGGTGTGTGTGATGTCCTTAGGTTAGTTAGGTTTAAGTAGTTCTAAGTTTATGGGACTTATGACCTAAGATGTTGAGTCCCATAGTGCTCAGAGCCATTTTTGAACCAATTCTTCCTCATAGATACTGGCAATGGGGCCGCAAGAGGGATAGTCGATACTGCACCTGAGCCAGTGGCGTCAGACAGAAGCCTACTAACTCAATGGCGCCATGGCGCAGCGGAGACACCACACCCGTTCACCTAATGCAAGTGTTTCAGTTGCCATAATTAATAACATATAAAATGTAGCGGACAGGAGAATAGTAGAAACCAGTTAAAGGCAGCAGTTTTCAATAAAACAAATTACACTGTTGGTCTAAAACAGAATACATGTGAGGTATGCTTTTAACAGAACTGGAATGACATCATCCCGCAATTCTGGAGTACTTGGAATGCAACCGTCTTGGTGCAGGACAAGAAGAGTACATGGAAAAGCTGTAAGACACAAATTTGTGTTGACAGTTCGAGCGGCGCAGTCTGTTGCCTGACGAATTTGTAGCAGTTCTGAAGCGAATGCCTTGAAGTGTTTCCTTCAGTTTCGAAATCTAGTTGAACTTACGAGGGCTTAAGTCAAGGGAGTGCAGTAGGTGGTATGCCACTTAACAGCCCCATGAGTCAAACAAATCAGTAACAAAAATGGTTCAAATGGCTCTCAGCACTATGGGACTTAACATCTGAGGTGACCAGTTCCCTAGACTTAGAACTACTTAAACCTAACTAACCTCAGGACATCATACATATCCATACCCGACGCAGGATTCGAACCTGCGACCGTAGCAACAGCGCGGTACCAGACAGAAGCGCCTAGAACCGCTCGGTCACAGCGGCCGGCAAATCAGTAACAGCTTGCACTATACGTGCTTGAGTATTGTCCAAATAGACAGTTGTATTTGGAAGACTGAGATGAGCTATTGGCGTAAAGTAATTTGAAAATACGCGGTTAGCCACGAGGAATTACGGATAGGAACGCAAAGACAGTGGCAGCGTGATGATGGTTATCACGTCAGCAGTGATGAAAACGTGGTACCGGCTGCTCACTGTGCGTAATCGCGTAACAGAAAACGAACAAAGTAATCACGTGCGTTCTGTCGGGAAGCATCTTAACTGACTGACTCTGTACAAGCCTTATCCCAAGGTGATAGAATCCGGCTCATACACTAGAGTCGCTGAGGAAGTAATGCAACGCATTTTTTTCTGAAAGCAGGTTGGTTTCATTCGCGATTCCAATATACCATATTATTCCTCACTCCTTCGGCTACAAAACCCTATTTTTCAACATAATCTCCGTTCAATGTGGTGGCCAAACCCCAGATTATGGGGAGGGCCTGTATGGTGGCACTCTACTGGTCGACGGCGAAGCCAACTTCTTGCTGCATCAAAAACCTCACCATCATATAAGTACTGCTTCCCACGGAGTGCATCATTCATTGTTCCGTACAGATGGAAGTCGGAAGGTGCGATATCCGGGCTGTAGGGAGGATGAGGAAGAGCAGTCCGATGAAGTTTTGTGAGTTCTTCTCGAGTGCACAAACTAGTATGAGGCCCTACGTTGTCATGGAGAAGGAGAACATGCTGAAGTTGTTTCTTCAGGTTCCTGAGGATAGCACAATTCACTTCAGAGTTGATCGTCGCATCACGAGGTAGCACATCAAACAGAACGACCCCTTCAGTCTCCCAGAAGACTGTCGCCATGAGTTAAACCGGGTAAGGTTGCGGCTTTGACCATTTCCTTCCGAGGAGAGGTTGTGTGACGCCACTCCGTTTTGTTTCCGTTTCGAAGTCATATAACCCACGCTTCGTCGCCTGAGATGATGTTCAACAAAAAATTGACACGATCGATCTCGTAAGCAATTCTGCAGAGATGGTCCTTCGTTGCTCTTTATGCTCTTCTGTTAGGCGGCGATGAATCCAGCTGGTACTCACCTTTCAGTACCCCGACTGGTAGGCGACTTTGTGAGCACTACCAACAGAAACGTCCAGTTGTGCAGCGAGGTGTTTGTGGTACGTCGACCATCACGATTGAGAGTGTCCGCACGTTCCAACACTGGTCGACCGTCCTGCCACATTCTGGAGGTCGGACAGGACTTCGCGACGTTGTTGCGATGATGACAGACGCCTTACCCAACGACCCACTATACTTTCGTTCACTGCCACGTCTATGTAGATATACAGCAAGCGCCTATGAATATCTGCGATGCTCTAGTTTTCCGCCATAAGAAACTAATGACAGCTATCTGCTTGGAACGCACATCCATTACAGACGCCATTTTAATGACGATGTATAGCGCGGACACGTATCGAAACTTCATGAAAATACACTCCTGGAAATTGAAATAAGAACACCGTGAATTCATTGTCCCAGGAAGGGGAAACTTTATTGACACATTCCTGGGGTCAGATACATCACATGATCACACTGACAGAACCACAGGCACATAGACACAGGCAACAGAGCATACACAATGTCGGCACTAGTACAGTGTATATCCACCTTTCGCAGCAATGCAGGCTGCTATTCTCCCATGGAGACGATCGTAGAGATGTTGGATGTAGTCCTGTGGAACGGCTTCCCATGCCATTTCCACCTGGCGCCTCAGTTGGACCAGCGTTCGTGCTGGACGTGCAGACCGCGTGAGACGACGCTTCATCCAGTCCCAAACATGCTCAATGGGGGACAGATCCGGAGATCTTGCTGGCCAGGGTAGTTGACTTACACGTTGGGTGGCACGGGATACATGCGGACGTGCATTGTCCTGTTGGAACAGCAAGTTCCCTTGCCGGTCTAGGAATGGTAGAACGATGGGTTCGACGACGGTTTGGATGTACCGTGCACTATTCAGTGTCCCCCCGACGATCACCAGTGGTGTACGGCCAGTGTAGGAGATCGCTCCCCACACCATGATGCCTGGTGTTGGCCATGTGTGCCTCGGTCGTATGCAGTCCTGATTGTGGCGCTCACCTGCACGGCGCCAAACACGCATACGACCATCATTGGCACCAAGGCAGAAGCGACTCTCATCGCTGAAGACGACACGTCTCCATTCGTCCCTCCATTCACGCCTGTCGCGACACCACTGGAGGCGGGCTGCACGATGTTGGGGCGTGAGCGGAAGACGGCCTAACGGTGTGCGGGACCGTAGCCCAGCTTCATGGAGACGGTTGCGAATGGTCCTCGCCGATACCCCAGGAGCAACAGTGTCCCTAATTTGCTGGGAAGTGGCGGTGCGGTCCCCTACGGCACTGCGTAGGATCCTACGGTCTTGGCGTGCATCCGTGCGTCGCTGCGGTCCGGTCCCAGGTCGACGGGCACGTGCACCTTCCGCCGACCACTGGCGACAACATCGATGTACTGTGGAGACCTCACGCCCCACGTGTTGAGCAATTCGGCGGTACGTCCACCCGGCCTCCCGCATGCCCACTATACGCCCTCGCTCAAAGTCCGTCAACTGCACATACGGTTCACGTCCACGCTGTCGCGGCATGCTACCAGTGTTAAAGACTGCGATGGAGCTCCGTATGCCACGGCAAACTGGCTGACACTGACGGCGGCGATGCACAAATGCTGTGCAGCTAGCGCCATTCGACGGCCAACACCGCGGTTCCTGGTGTGTCCGCTGTGCCGTGCGTGTGATCATTGCTTGTACAGCCCTCTCGCAGTGTCCGGAGCAAGTATGGTGGGTCTGACACACCGGTGTCAATGTGTTCTTTTTTCCATTTCCAGGAGTGTATATAGCCTGTAGCGAGGTTATCCTACGACGTCTCGTAATAAATTACGCATTTTTTTAACCGAAAATGGCCGAGAAAAAAATGTGTTGCACTACATATTGAACGCCCCTCGTACAATAAACTGGCGCCATCTCGCGCACTACTACCAGTCACAAAGTGATATCGTCTAAGATCTGCTACCGAATGGGCCTGGAGAGCTTTTCACAGTGGTTTTGTAAACTCATACGTTGGCTGTACAGTGCCTTCTCCCAGTGAAAAAGTACTGCCAATTGTATGAGGTGATACTGAAGGCAGTTTCTGTTGTTTCTGTCCAGCGGGCGGCACGACCACCCGGGTAACGTGCTGCGAGGACGGGTAACTAATCTCATCGGTGGTTTGCGCTGCCTAGGGAAAATTTATGTTAATTCTACGTTAATGCGTAACTTGACCGATTAATTTTATTGACTTCTCAACTGATTAGGGAACAAGTCCATGATTACTATCGTTGAAATCTGCGGTATGAATCTGCGATGGAAAATGTGATTATTATGTATTCAAACTCGTTCTTAGAGTGGGACTGGACTGGACAACTTCCGCGGGTTTTCCTTATGCTGTACGTCTCAAAAACTCCTCAGGACTAGAATCCGTAATCTTGGTACCACATGGATTTGACTCATGGTCAGTGGATGACTTCTAACGTCTGTGGCAACATAACTTTTAGGAACTGTAGATGTTTGTCTGCACCCGTGGTCTAGGGGTAACGAAATAAATAGTAATAATAATAAGGGGTAGTATCTTTGATTCGTAACCAATGCGTCCTCTGTCCCGGATTCGAAACCCGCCACCTCTTAAATATTGATTGATCCGCTTTGGCGGCCGAAGACTTCCGCCATAAGAAGTCACCCTCATTCTGCCAACGGCCTTGTCAAAGAAGGCAGACGAGCGGACAGACCTTCAGGGCACTCTCTTGTCCTAGGGGTGGGAAACTGCCCCCAAGAATCAGCATGATCTACGGCATGAGAATGCAGAAGGCAATGGAAACCACTGCATTAAAGGCACGTAACGTGTATCCACAGGACAGGTGACCTTTAATTGATTAAGTGTTATGATGATCTCTCCATTGGCAAAAGATTCCGTTCTAGTCCCCCATTGGCCGGCCGGAGTGGCCGTGCGGTTCTAGGCGCTACACTCTGAAACCGCGAAACCGCTACGGTCGCAGGTTCGAACCCTGCCTCGGGCATGGATGTGTGTGATGTCCTTAGGTTAGTTAGGTTTAAGTTGTTCTAAGTTATAGGGGACTGATGACCTCAGAAGTTGAGTCCCATAGTGCTCAGAGCCATTTGAACCATTTTAGTCCCCCCATTTGGATCTCCGGGAGAGGACTGCCCAAGGGAGAGATTACTATGAGAAAAAGATTGAACAATCAACGGAAGGATAACTTTCTAAGAGTCGGGGCGTGGAATGTCAGAGGCTTGAACGTGGTAGCGAAATTAGAAGATCTGAAAAGGGAAATGCAAAGGCTCAATCTAGTTATGGTAGGGGTCAGTGAAGTGAAGTGGAAAGAAGACAAGGATTTCTGGTCAGATGAGTATAGGGTAATTCAACAGCGGCAGAAACTGGTATAACAGGAGTAGGATTCATTATGAGTAGGAAGGTAGGGCAGTGAGTGTGTTACTGTGAACAGTTCAGTGACAGGGTTGTTCTTATCAGAATCGACAGCAAACCAACACCGACAACGATACTTCAGGTAACAAGCAGAAGACGAAGAGATAGAGAAAGTGTTTGAGGATATTGAAAGGGTATACAGTATGTAAGGGGAGATGAAAATCTTATAGTCATGAGGGACTGAAATGCAGTTGTAGGGTATGGAGCAGAAGAAAAGATCACTGGAGAATATAGGTTGGAACACGGAATGAGAGAGGAGAAAGAGTAATTGATTTCTATAATAAATTTCAGCTAGTAATAGCGAATATTCTTTTCAAAAATCACAGGAGAAAGATTTCAGTAAGATTACATCAGGGTCAGACAGAGATTCCGAAATCGGATTCTGGTTTGTAAGGTGTACCGAGGAGCAAGTATAGACTCAGATCATAATGTAGCAGTGATGAAGAGTAGGCTGAGGTTTAAGAGATTATTCAGGAAGAACCAATAGACTAAGAAGTGGGATATGGAAGATCTAAGGAATGACGAGATATGCTTGAAGTTCTCTAAGGCTGTAGATACAGCAATAAAGAATAGTTCAGTAGGTAGTAGAGTTGAAGAGGAATGGAGATCTCTAAAAAGGGCAATCACAGAAGCTGGAAATAAAAACATTGGTGCAAAGAAGGTAAGTGGAAAGAAACCATGGGTAACAGAAGAAATACTTCAGGTGATCGATGAAAGAAGGAAGGCAAACTCAAGATGCAGAAATACAAGTCGCTGAGGAATGAAATAAATAGGAAGTACAGGGAAGCTAAGACGAAATGGCTGCATGAAAAAAAGTGAAGAAATCGGAAAAGAAATGATAGTCGGAAGTACTGACTCAATATACAGGAATGTCAAAACAACCTGGGGTGAAATTAAAAACAAGGGTGGTAACATTAAGAGTGCAACGGGAATTCCTGTGTTAAATGCAGAGGAGAGAGCGGATAGGTGGAAAGAGCACACGGAATGCCTCTAGCAGGGAGAAGATTTGTCTGGTGTGATAGAAGAAGAAACAGGAGTCGATTTAGAAGAGATAGGGGATCCAGTATTAGAATCGGAATTTAAAAGAGCTCTGGAGGACTTACGGTCAAATAAGGCAGAAGGGATAGATAACATACCATCAGAATTTCTAAAATCATTGGAGGAGTGGCAACAAAATGACTATTCACTTTGGTGTGTAGAATGTAAGAGTCTGGTGACATACCACCTGACTTTCGTAAAAATATCATCCACACAATTCCGAAGACTGCAGGAGCTGACAAGTGCGAGAATTATCGCACAATCAGCTTAACAGCTGATGCACCCAAGTTGCTGACAAGAATAATGTACAGAATAATGGCAAAAAACTGAGGATGTGCTACATGAGGATCAGTTTGGCTTTAGAAAAGGTAGAAGCACGAGAGAAGCAATTCTGACGTTGCGGTTGATAACGGAAGCAAGACTAAAGGAATATCAAGACACGTTCATAGGATTTGTTGACCTGGAAAAAGCGCTCGACGATGAAAAAGTGCAAGATGTTCGAAATTCTGAGAAAAACATGGGTAAGCTCTATTGAGGGACGGGTAACATAAAATAAGTACAAGTACCAAGCAGAAATAATAAGAGTGTACGACAAAGAACAAAATGCTCAGATTAAAAACGGTTTAAGACAGGGGTGTAGTCTTTCGCCCCTAGTGTTCAATCTGTACATAGAAGAAACGGAAATACAAGAAAGATGCAGGGTGGAATTAAAATTCAAGGTGAAAGGATATCAATGATACGATTCGCCGATGACATCGCTATGCTGAGTGAAAGTGAAGAAGAATTACGTGATCTGCTGAATGGGATAGACAGTCTAATGAGTACAGCATATGGACTGAGAGTAAATCGAAGAAAGACGCAAGTAATGAGAAGTAGCAGAAATGAGAACATCGAGAAACTTAATATCAGGATTGATGGTCACAAAGTAGATAAAGTTAAGGAATTCTACTACCTAGGTAGCAAAATAACCAATGACGACGGAGCAAGGAGGACATCAAACGCAGTCTAGCACTGGCAAAAAGGACATTCCTGGTCGTGGGAAGTCCACTAGTATCAAACATAGGTCTTAATTTGAGGAAGAAATTTCTGAGAACGTACGTCTGGAGCACAGCGTTGTATGGTAGTGAAACATGGACTGTGGGAAAATCGGAACAGAAGAGAGTGGAAGCATTTGAGATGTGGTGCTATAGACGAATGTTGAAAATTAGGTAGACTGATAAGGGGAGAAATGAGGAGAATTTGCGCAGAATTGGAGAGGAGAGGAATATGTGGGAAATACTGACAGGGAGAAGGGACAGGATGATAGGACATCTGTTAAGACATCAGGGAATGACTTCCATGGTACTAGAGGGAGTTGTAAATGGCAAAAACTATAGAGGAAGACAGAGATTGAAATACATCCAGCAGATAGTTGAAGACATACGTTACAAGTGGAGATTGGAATACATCCAGAAGATAGTTGAAGACATACGTTACAAGTGGTATTCTGAGATGAAGAGGTTGGCACAGGAGAGGAATTCGTGGCGGATCGTATGAAACCAGTCTTCGACTGATGACTCCACGAAAAAAAAAAAAAGATGCTTGTGGCGAATAGGAGTCCATTCAACAAGTGACCTGTGGAGCGATTCTCTAGAAGCACAAAGCTCACGTCGACAGACCATCTTCATTCTGTGGTCACTGCTCTCGGCAGAATGGATTTTCAACTTACTAGCAGTGCAAATTACGAAGACCGATTTTCCCATGATATGTAAACGACTTTTCCCGCGCCATCAAAATTTAAATGGTTGACGTTTAGTCTCAGGGAGTTGTACGGTGCTGAGCATAAAGAAAATAATTTTTGAAAGATATTTATTTGCCACAGGGGCCAAATATAACATCAAAAAGATTAGTAATCCTTATTCGACGCAGTGGACAAGTTAACTTAAAAAATTACGAAACGTTAATCTCACAGGAACAGGCCAAGTAAACAGATTTAAATTACGTTTCTATAATAGTACAGAGCATTCCTCAAAATCAAAGAAACTCGTTCAACTCTATAAATTTTATAAAAACTCGCCCCAAGACACTTGATGGGCATAACAACAGTTTTGGCTACTTGGAAATCAATGCTATAAAGGCCACATAGCACATCTACTTTAAACATTAAAACAATATCATGACAGCAGAATATGCAACTTCTATGCAGGTTTTGAAATAACAGTGTGAGCACTAGCAAATCGACAGGCATAAGCAATTATTAACAAGAGCAATGAAGGACTAATCCAAAGTAAATAAAGGGGATGAAATACATAGATATGTGGTAGCCGGCTTGAGCTTGGCTCATGCTCCAGATTCTAAAACATGCATACAAAAATACGTTAAATTTACAAAATATATAAATCACAGCTGGTAATTCTTAGAAAGAACTGAAGGGCTGTCGTAAAACCTAGAGTCCATTCTATTCTGAATTTCGTTCGCTGAGGCCACAAACATTTCCTAGTTCGAAAATTTGTGATCGCACTTACGTTTGACTTGTATACGAAATTTATCGAAATATTTAAACTTTGAAAATGACGTTGTTTTTATTACCTACATAGATTTGTTTTTATTTTTTATGCTGTGGAATGGGTTTCACAATAGTAAGGCGTTTCGTTAGAAATATGTTACGAACTTTCATTATAAATATCTGCATTCGAGTTTTTATCCAGTGCTCTAAAACTTACTTTGTATAGGGGACATGTGTAACTAGCGAGGGGGGAAGAGGATGAAGCTACATCTCACCGCCTGTAGAAAAAATTACGCCTCGCAATTCGAGCACCTATCATGCCCCGTGACACAGACGTTATCATGTCAATATCAGTTTTTATTAAGGTGGAACATGTAATGGATACTGACAAGTAGCTAGTGTATCCAGAACTATTCGTTGTGGAATTTCAAAACTATTATACGACTGATTAAGAAAGGAATGGTGAACGAGTAAAAATAAATGAGTCCCTAAAAGAATCAGTCACTTGTGAATTAGTTCCCAAACATGTACGAGTTCACCCTTCTCTAGTTAACATTGTAGGATAATATATCTTAGATAATAAACAAAAGCGTTTGACAAGGTACACGATTGAAGACTGTTGACGAAGGTAGGAACATACGGAATAGGTTCCCAAATATGTGAGTGGCTCAAAGGCTTCTTAAGTAATAGAACTCAGTATGTCGTCCTCGACGGCGAGTGTTCATCAGAGACTAGGGTATCGTCAGGATTGCCCCTGAGAAGTGTAATAGGACCCTATTATTTTTTATATACATATATGATCTGGTGAACAGCGTGGGCAGCAATATGCGATTGTTTCCTGAGGATACTGTGGTGTCCGTGAAGGTGTCGAAGATGGGAGACTGTAGGATGATACGAGATGACATAGACAAAATTAGTTGGTGTGATAAATGGAAGCTGGCTCTAAATGTAGAAAAACGCAGGGTAATTCGGATAAGTGAGAAAAACGAACCCGTAATATTCGGATAACGGCATTAACAGTGTCCTGCCTGACGCAACCACGTCGTTTGAATATCTGGGCGTAACGTTGCAAAGCGGTGTGAAGTGCAAGAAACTTCTGAGGATTGGCGACTGGTTGACTTCGGGTTATTGGGGAAGTTTTAGGAAGAGGTGGTTCAAAAAAAATGGTTCAAATGGCTCTGAGCACTATGGGACTTAACTGCTGTGGTCATCAGTCCCCTTGAACTTAGAACTACTTAAACCTAACTAACCTAAGGACATCACACACACATTCATGCCCGAGGCAGGATTCGAACCTGCGACGTAGCGGTCGCGCGGCTCCAGATTGTAGCGCCTAGAACCGCTCGGCCACTCCGGCCGGCGAAGAGGTGGTTCATCCAGGACGCTAGTGCGATCTTTTCTTGAGTACTGCTCTAGTGTTTGTGGTGAAAGGAAGGCATAGAAGCAATTCAGAGATGGGCTGCTCGATTTGTTAGCGGTATGTTCGAACAACACGCAAGTATTACGGAGATGTTCTCAGAATGAGATTTTCACTCTGCAGCGGAGTGTGCGCTGATATGAAACTTCCTGGTGGATTAAAACTGTGTGCCCGACCGAGACTCGAACTTGGAACCTTTGCCTTTGCCCGCGAAAGGTAAAGGTCCAAAGTTCGAGTTTCCGTCCGGCACACAGTTTTAATCCACCAGGAAGTTTCATTCGGAGATGGTTTGGGAACTCAGTGGGAATCCTTGAAGGGAAGGCGACGTTCTTTTCGAGGAAAACTATTGAGAAATCAATCAGAATTAGAATCAACAAGAAAAAACACCTCCTGACTATGCAAGAAAATTACCACATACATGAAACCAAAGCAGAGGGGAAAATCTTGTTGAATGACCAAGTACACATGCCAAGCAATTCATTATTTACACTAATAGATAAAATAATAGAATAACTTTCGCATAAAGTATTAATATAATAATACTGTCCAATGTAATAATAATAGAACCCAACATCTTTACACTCACTCATCCATGAAACCCTCCACAGAATATTGAAACGAAAAGTCAGAACAGGTGTCACCAAAGTTTTCAGCCAATCTCTAACAGATAGTACATCCCCCCCCCCCCCCCAAAAAAATAGTCGGTTCTATTTCCCTCGCCCCCTCTCTCTCACTCATACACACACAGACGGTATAAACATCATAAATAGAAGTTAGTATTGAACATATACTTCGTTAGGTTGGCTACAAATAGGTAAACATACAAAAGAAAATGAAAGACGTAATGGAGTCGCAATATTTACGGTGTGAAAAGCAGTGTACAACGAAATAGTCGTATCGAGTGATGAGAGAACAATAGTCTACCACAAAAAAGAGTAAGAAACATGGTGAACAGTGTGTAGAAGGCGAGAACACAAAGATGTGATTAGGCCTATATGGCAGTGATAAAAGTGGTAGCGCGACCTCCAGACCAGATGTGACGAAACACAGATCAGCAAATCGTAAGTAATTACTTTTTTACAAAAAATCGCGAAGTGAACTGTTTGATAATCTATAACTAACAAAACTGTATCGTTAAAGATCCCGCTGATGATGCCTTAGAACAGGAGAAGACGAAATGCGTATGGGATAAATAAAGTAACTAGTAGCAGGAAAAGGCAGTTTTATTTACAAATCCAGTATTTATATCCTTCCTGTGGGGGATGACCACACAGACAAATTTACTATTGAGAAAATTTAGAGAACCGGAATTTGAACCTGGCTTCTGAACGATCCTACTGACACCAACATACATTTCGCGTAAGGACCACGAAGACAACATACGTGAAATTAGGGTTCATGCGGAGCCGTATAGACCATCGTTTTCCCTTCTCTATTTCTGTGAGTGGAACGATCGGAAACGATAGTGGTGACACAGTTTACGTTCCGCCACGCACCGTAGGGAGGCTTGCAGAGTATTTACGCTGGTGTTCAAAATTAAAGCAACAAACCTCTACTTCCTTGTCCTGGGTCTAATTCACAATATGATCATACAAATTGTCAACAGATGTCCGTTCGATCGCATCCTACACGGAAGATGGCATTCCGATCAACGGACAACCACGCCAACGATGCCGTTATGGCACCTATCAAACGGGTTAGTTTTTGTCGGGTATTCCCACATCAATAATCGCCGTGTACTCAGTCACAGACTGTGCAATATGCCACAGGGAAGACGCCTCCAGACTCTCTGCGACGGTTAGCCATAGGAAAATGGAAATGGATGTGGCCCGATGGCTTAATGGGAATCGTTTTGTTGTTTCTCGGATCTGACGACAATTTGTAGAAACGAAATGAATGCCGAAGACTAGAGCAGGGTCGACCATGTGTGACATCAGAAAGAGAGGACCGTTATTTGGCTGTGAGGCCACGACGGTACCGCCTTAGTACTGTACGGTAACTGGCATCTGATCTAGCAACATTCACTGGACATGTATCGAGGCTAACGGTGTACAGAAAGCTTCAGCAGAGTGACCTTTATTGACAGAGACCTGCTGTATGTGTTGTGTGATAGGTTAGTTAGGTTTAAGTAGTTCTAAGTTCTAGGGGACTGATGACCATAGATGTTAAGTCCCATAGTGCTCAGAGCCATTTGAACCATTTTGCTGTATGTGTACCTCTGACGCGTCTTCACAGAAAGGAACACCTAGAATGGAGTCGTCAACATGCCACCTGGACGTTGGCACGGTGGACCAATTTTCTTTTCACAGAGGAGTCCCGATTTGGTCTGGAGAGTGATTCTCGGCGATTCGCATCTGGAGGGAACGTAGAACACGATTTCGGGACCCAAACATTCTGAAAAAAGACCGATATCGAGGAGGATAATTGACGGTGTGGGCAGGGATTATGTTGACAACTCTTCATGGAATTATACAGGTGAATCGACAAAGTTTAATTGCTGTCAGTTATCGCGAAGAGATCTTGGGACCTCCTGTGCCGTTGTTGCGAGGTGCTGTAGGCCCAGACTTCGTACTGATGGACTATTATGCTCGATCTCGTAGAACACGGGTGATTGATGTTTTCTTGGAAACGGAAGATAAGGCATGGCTTGCTCTCCAGATTTTATCCCATAGAGCTTGTGTGTGATGCATTAGGGAGACGGGTTACATCATCTCAGCATCCACCAACCACTCTCCAATACTTGCGAGCAGCACTGTAGGAAGAATGGGCACATTAACCAGTTGTCGGAATGTGAGTGCAAATCCATTACGTTGAAAAAAATGAACAAAGTTTTTGACTGTAGTTACGCATGTTGCAAATGTTTACGTTCTGTATTCTTTACACTGTTCCTACTTTACCATTTCCCTTTTACATTATTTTGTGGCAAAATAAATGCAACCTTGCAAAATTTCCGTATTCTTCTTTAATTTTGGAGACCAGTGTATATAGACGTACATGTAAACTTTTAAGGCTGTCAGCTAACTGATTTCAGGCAGTTTTGTTGAAGGGCAACAGACGGTCCCGGATATCTTGAATGTTAAAGGGCCGCTTCCAAACGACAAGGTGCGCCGATCCTCAATCGAGTCCACGCGTGCGTATTAACTACAAGGGTTAGTGTCCCGTGCAGCCGGGCTGTAGTTTTTAGGCGGTTTGTTTCATCTGATTAGGTAAATGCCAGAATGTTACGCAAGTCCAGCCTCATTTACACGATTTGTAAACATTTAGAAAACTTTCTTTCATTTTCACTCGAGTCTAGAACAACATGAAGACATATTCCTTCACGACGGGTGTGGTCGAGGGTGGGGGAGAGGTTGGCAACAGGGAAGGGAATCCGACCACGCCTTAAACTAACCATGCCAAATCCATTAATAACCATGCTGACCCTTCGCCGATGCCGGATTCAGCAGACCACCAGGTGTGGTACAGTGCAGGTGAGCTCGCACAGTGTTCCCTCGCCACACAATGCTGACACACTCTCCACAGTAGTCAACAAAGAGGACCCTGAGCGTGCCCAAACGGATCTCGAGAGCGTTAAAGCATAAATAAGTTGGCACCGTGTGTACACTCTGCGCCTGACGTTAGACGGCGACAAAGTAGCCTAGGGAGGAGCGTGGCGGAGGGGAGTCCCCCGGCCGCAAAACACTGCTGCCGCTGCTGCTGGCGCTGTCAGCTACGGATGGCCACCGCCTCATTACCATCGCGACGCAGGCGGAGCGCCGTCATTTTTGGCGTCGCGGCGATCAGCGCCAGACGCGGTGCCGACGCCGGCGCCGGCGCCCGGCCTGCCACCGGCGTTAAATCTCGGCGCCGGCTCTCCACGTCGCCGGCAGGCCGCCGCCAGCCACTCGGCGCCGCGTCTTACGTCGCGGAGGCACTAAAAACTCCGGGTCGCCGTCTCCTCTCCCTCCGGCGTGATGGATACTGTGTCTGCGGACGCGCTGAGCAGGCACTGCCATCCCGGTAGAGTTGCTGGAGGAAAACTCCGGCTTTATGAGCCGCTGTAAATTATCCAACGCTCTCAGTGCGCGAAGTTTCTACCACAGCAGATGTTATATTTTAGAATGTCAGCAACAATTTTTGAAATTAACGCTATACCGTCCGGCGTCACCACAGTGGTACCGTGCGCGATAGAGCAGTCAACGGCCAGTGACACCATTGTGGGATAGTCTGCATAGTATCGCTCAGTGGCCGGCGACACCACAGTGGCGTCGCGATCGTAGTATCGTGCAGTGCCGGGTGGCACCACTTTAGTATCTTTTGCGTTCTGTTGGAGTTTTGTTTAGGTAACAATAAGTTCCACACGTCAACAAGTTTGTTGTTTTTATAAGTACCTGATGGACGAAAGAGGCAATAGGATTATTTACGATGAATGTGCGGACGTCTTGTCTGACGTTCCGGACGACTTGGCCGATTTGGGGAGAAGACATTGGAAATCAAAAAAGTGAAAGCGAAGCAGAATCGTAGGAAGATAGTGAAATACGTCCAAGAAGAATTCGGCGAACGCTACGGTTGCTAACTGATTCGGCTGAATCAGACGAAGAAGGCAGTGCACAGTGGTCAGACTTTGATTTAATGAGGACCAATAATAAATATGAAAGATCCACGGGTCCAAACGTATTTCCGAAAGATACATAGAGCGTCGAGGACATCGTAGAATTATATATTGGAAACGATATATTTGAATATATTAGCAACGAAACCAACAAGTACTATAGTCAAAACTGGAATAGAAGAAAACTGAATTAAAAAATTCCAAATTTGGCGACGTTACCGGTCCCGAACTTAGAAAATGGTTTGGGCTTGCTATCCTTATGGGAATTGTAAAAAGAAGCAGACAAATATTATCATTTTTACATTTTTGCGACAGCAACAATAAACCGGATAATGCCGACCGGCTTGTCAAAGTGCAATTCGTAATTGATTATTTTTCCAAAAAGTCTAAAGAAACGTCTGAACAAAGTCAAAACATCTCAATTGATGAAGGAATGTGCCGTGGCGTGGACGATTAAATTTTAAAGTTTCGAATCCGTCGAAAATTATGAAATACGGCATACGCATTCGGATGCTGTGTGATTCGAGTACGGGATACATTTCCTCATTCAAGATATATTCCGGCGCTGGACAGCCTTTAGCAAAAACAGTGATGGATCTATTGACACCTGCTGATGGAAAATGATATCATCTATGCATGGATAATTATTATAACAGTGTAGAAATTGCAGAGAAGTTACTTGAAGAGAAAATTCGGGTTTTGGAAGGATACGGCAAAACAGAGGATTTCCGGAAAATTAAAAGCGCACAAAAGTCATTGTGTTTGAAGCTTCTCATCAACGGAAAGGTGAGAAGCGGCCGGCGACAAGCCAAGTAATCCGAATTAGCGCTGCCGGCGCCAAGCGAATAAATTTTTACGAGACGTGCGGACGGCAAAGTGTTGACAACGACTGGAATAAAAAGCCCCATACCAGACTGAGACTCATTACAATCCTTACGAAACGTTAGCCACGGACGATGACTCTTTTAAAACGTAGGTTCGATGGATTCTCGAATATTCTTCTTCAGGGCCCCCTTCTAGGTTCGATTAACAGAAGAGACAGTATGTATAAAACAGGGCGATTCGTATCGTCACGAATTCAATTGGTAAGTACGACAGCTTTAAGGAGATGCTCATTAAAGTAGACTCCCTGACGAAAGAAGTGAAGAACCCAAAAGGGGTCGAGGAAATGAAATGATGCTTAAGAGGAAACAAGGCATTTGAAGCTACTTTTGTGATTATAAAACTGAGTCAACAAAGAATTTGGCTGTATGAGCCCACTGATCAGGACACACTGCACCCTCTCTGAACTAGATGCAAGTACTGATTCGTTTGGGAAGGAGCCGTTGTATCTTCTGCAGTAATCGGAGCCGCAACTGTCATAGCCGATCATTGATGTCCTGGGTGCTGGTATTAGGATGCAGTCGACGTTCGAGACGGTCCTACACCTGTTCTATCAGGGATAGATCCGCGAATCTGGCTGCCCACTGGAGTACCTCAACGTCACACAGTCACTTTCATAGAGAAGCATGCCATGTGTGGATTAGCATTGTCTTGTTGCAAATACGTATCACTATACTGTCACATGAGAGGTAACACATGAGAGAGGTAACACACGAGGAAGTAGGACGTCCGCGACATACTATTGCTGTCGTCATAGTTCCCTTATTCACTACCGGCCGTGACCTGAAGTCATATCCGATGGCTCCTCACAGTATGAATCCAAAGCATTGGAACAGTGAGGCAGCTTCCCAGGTCGCCGCCATACTCGCTATAGATGGTAGTGCACAACCGTGATTCATCACTGAACACACTGTGACGTCATCAATAATCAAAAAAAAAAATGGCTCTCAGCACTATGGGACTTAACTTCTGAGGTCATCAGTCCCCTAGAACTTAGAACTACTTAAACCTATCTAACCTAAGGGCATCACACACATCCATGCCCGAGGCAGGATTCGAACCTGCTCTAACATTCTGCGTGGTGTCTGTTTGTTCTAAGTCGTGTCTCCCTACCACTTTCGCGCAACGGCGCTCTGAGGGTGTTTTATAGGGAATTGACTAGTTTGAACTTGGGATCTGTTGCTGGTAAGGAGACGACAGACCACACATGACATGTAGAGTTCAGAAGAGTTTAGTGAGACTAGCGATGATATAATCAAATACTTAATGGTTTCAGCGTCAGCTCCACTGCACTCCCTGTAAAAGAATCTTAATACTAACTAAATTTAGTGGAAGGGGTTCAAGGCTTTCCTATTTTTAGTTAGCTGGTAAAATAACGTCGAGAAAGTAATTAAGTTTACCATTGGAATTCTTATTCTACTCACAAAACATTGTTTATAAATTTTACTATTGATAAAAGGAAATATTTTAATACATAATGATAAAAACCAACTGCGTTCAACAAAAATGTGAACGAATATTCCCTGAATGGGTTTCCAAGTTCTATAATGGATCGAAGGATGACCTATGCCATATCACATCTATAATCTAGGTTTAAGTTAAGTTTCATAAAGGAGAAAACTATCAAAATGGTCTACAGTGACCCTCAATTATCTTTAATTACTTATTTAACTTGTAAATTACAGTGGCTGATGTGGCTTCTCAATAATTGTATAACAGAAAAATCATCGCGTTTCATATTTTTACTTCTAATAGCAAATGTGAATACCATGAGCTTTAATTGACGATCGACACTAGTGCTACGCAAAAATGGGATGTAACAGATGAGACTTCTGCAGTTGTGACTGAAGCCTTATGCGTTCATTACCTTGTCGGTGGTTAGTCAGCGCCAGGGGGCAGCGGGCGGCGCAGCTCCACACATCTCGCCGTCTCGGAAGCAACTCTTTCTAACTTCTCTTTACTACAATTTACCGAAGCTGGTTTAAGAAAAGCTATCTGGCTATGTTTTCAGCTGACCAATCAGGATCTCAATGTTAACCTTAAGCTCCGCCTACAAAAATTCTGTCTTTCCAGTGAGAAACGTTATACTTTTCGTGGTGGGGCAATGTTTTTAATGTTTGCTACATAACAGAAACGCGTATAGTCTCACGCTAAAACTTGCAGCTGGTGTGGCCCTTTTAGTGTTATCGTAAGATCTATACTGTTCTTCTGGAGGGCTCTATCTTTTAAGGCTGGGGGGCGGTCTTGGCGGTCGGCGGGCGATGTGGGTGTCCCTTATCGTAGGGCCTTCTAGCTTACACGACTTTGCTCTCGGCTTCTGTTCTCGTTTCTCCGCTCGGAACTGCGTCTGTTTTACAGTGGGAAGGTATGACATGCATTTAGGCGTTCTTGTGTTATTCTGTGGTATTCCATTTGCTCACTAGTTGATCGTATTACTTTGGTTAATTTAATGTCAGGATTTATTCGGAGCTATGTGACATACTGCCGGATTTGCTATCATGTCAGTGTTTTCATGGAAGGTGTTGGATTTGCCTGACACCTTACACTGCAACCGTAGTGGTCGCGCGGTTCCATACTGTAGCTCGTAGAACCGCTCGGCCACCCCGGCCGGCTCATCAATCAGCAGTCATGCTTTCCGGTCAAGGCACCATTCCAAACGCTGACGTTCGTGGTGTTAATGGCAGCCTACGCATCGGACGGTTACTCGCTAGACTAACGGTGCAGATGACAGAATGTTGCTGGAAGTCGATTACTTGTTCTCCGATGGCATGCGCAGATGTGAAGGGGTTATGATGCACTCGCGTGCGCAGTACGGAGATCGTTTCTTATGGTGGTCAGACGTTATCGACTGGACCCTTGACGACAACTGGGCTTCTCACACGTTCCGATGCAGTTGAACGAACCACTGTCACATCCTAATGGCCCTCAAATTTGGATGCTGCACGATTCGGCGAGCCAGATGAGTGGAGACCCACAGTCAGGCCCCTTCCAGCGTTTGTGAGGTGCTGATAACGCTGTTCCACACGAGTACGTGGCCTCCAGCTGTTCTTGATAGTGGTCACTGAACACCTGCGGCTATTAATGCCCCTTGTAACATTACCAAGCCTTTACCAGGAAACTTTAGTGCACTCTGAGAGGTAGCCAAGAGTGCACTAAAGAGAACTGCAACAGACTCGCAGACAGTGTGTACATGTACGAAGATACTGTGACACAGTAACATCTTCCCTTTTTTTTCAGGCAGTGTAGAATAGTAGGTGCTACCAGAGAGGCGTTGTACATCATAGGGCCTTCTACTGTTAAAATTTTGCCGGCCAGGGTGGCCGAGCGGTTCTAGGCGCAACAGTCTGGAACCGCGCTGCTGCTACGGTCGCAGGTTCTAATCCTGCCTCGGGGATGGATGTGTGTGATGTTCTTAGGTTAGTTAGGTTTAAGTAGTTCTAAGTCTAGGGGACTGATAACCTCAGCTGTTAAGTCCCATAGTGCTCTGAGCCATTTGAACCATTTGTTAAAATTTTGAGAGCGTCTTCCCAATACGGGTCAGGTTACGTTTTAATTCTTTCCATACTCCTCGTACATTTCGCAACATGACCACGAAACATTTGAGGTTTATCTACAGCCGTCCTTTCCACTCACAATTCGTGAGTAGAACAGAGAAGTAGGAAAATAACTATGTTGCCATAATTACCTTCCGGTGCACGAGGTAAGGTGCGCTAACGAGCGCTGGGACGACAGTCTGCAGTGAGACGCTGTTGAGGTACAGTTCCACGAGTCATAGAAATTGCATATTCCCGACAATGTGGCCTAGCAATGTTGCCCAGCCATATGACATTCCATACGAATTGCAGTCACATATTTTGGCAACATTGTCAGCGACTGTTGCCTAGCAATGTTTGCGGCAGTACGTTTCCGTTCCATAATTGTTTACGCGGGCCCCAATAGCGCCGCGAAATGGGCAAAAGCGAAACATTGAAGTGAGTGTGACTCCCCTGCTTCTGCTTTCCGCGAAGAAAAACGTTAGCAGGAAACAAAGAAATCCGACATCGTGGAAGTCTTCCTTTTTAAGGAAGCGAACTGCTATCGAAATTTCGACTCCTGAACTGATGCTCAAGACTCACCTTCTCCAGAATTACACCGCAATATTGAAACGCTTGTTTGAATACGTCGGGAAACCAATTGGTCCGAGAACTGGTAAGAACATAACACAGTATAAGAGAGTGTGTGTCAGTTTCAACGAGACTGGCAACCATCCTTCAGTTTTGTGCTGCTTGTGATCTGTACAGAAGTTTGATGCACATTTCTGAATTGCACGTATTACTGATACGTCTCTTGGTGTGAGAACTGAGCAACACAATGGTACCAGTAAATCATTAAAGTAAGTTTGAAATAATGAGCAAATACGCTGACGGAAAGAAGCGCAACATCAAAAAATAATTAATGTAGAGTAATAAAATTTAGGGAATTCTCTTGTCCAAATAACGTATTTAAGTGATTAACACTGCAAGACCACAGGTTAAAGTTGGCGCGAGATAAGCCACTGAAAATGTGAAACGCTGGTCCATTAATAATGGGTGTATTCTCCAGAATGTTCAATGCAAGCATGCAAACGTGCATGTATTGTGTTGTAGAGGTGCCGGATGTCAGTTTATGAGATGGAGCTCGATGCGTGTTGGGCCTGGTCAGTCAATATAGGGCTGGCTAATGCTGGTTGTGGACGAAACTGGAGCTGTAATCCGATGATGCCCCATATGTGCGCGATTGGAAACAGATCTGGTGATCGAGCACGCCAAGGCAATATGTCGACACTCTGTAGAGCATATTGGGTAACAACAGCGGTACGCGAGCGAAGGTTATCCTATAGGAAAACACACACTGCAAATATTGTTCATGGACAGGAGCACAACAGACCGAATCACATGACTGGCGTGCAATTTTGCTGTCAGGGTGAGCGGGATAACCACGCGAATACTCCTAATGACGTAAGAAATCACATCCCAGACCATAACTCTAGGGGTAGGTCCAGTGTGTCTGAGCCGGCCGGTGTGGCTGAACGGTTCTAGGCGCTTCAGTCTGGAACCGCGCAACCGCTACGGTCGCAGGTTCGAATCCTGCCTCGGGCATGGACGTGTGTGATGTCCTTAGGTGAGTTAGGTTGAAGTAGTTATAAGTTCTAGGGGACTGATAACCTCAGATGTTAAGTCCCATAGTGCTCAGAGCCATTTGAACCATTTGAACCACTGTGCCTGACACGCAGACAAGTCCGTTACTAGCCCTCAACTGACCATCTTTTAACCAACACATTGCCATTGCTGGCACCGAGGCAGAACCAGCTTTCGTCAGAAAACACAGTACATCTCCACCCCGCTCTCCAATGAGCTCCTGCTTGACGTCACTGAAGGCGCGAATGGCTGTGGTTTGCGGTCAGTGAGATGTACGGTACAAGGCTTCTGGCTCGGAGCTGTCGTTGAGGTAACTGATTTGTAAGAGTTTGATGTATCATTGTGGTGCCAACTATCGCTCGAATTGCTGCTGCATAGCCAGTGCGATGTGCCAGAGCCAGACGCCGAACACGGTGGTCTTTCCTCTCGATATTGCCATGTGGCCGTCCGGAGCCCGGGCCAATTTCCACCATACATTTTCGTAACCACCGCTGCCAGCAATCATGTACAGTGGCTACATTCCAGCTTCTCGTATCCCTATTACAAGACCCCATTCAAACTCAGTGAGGTGTTTCTAACGGCATTTTTGTCACCCTAAAGGCTTTCTTGACTAACATCAACTCACCACGTCCCATCTCAAAGGTAACTAACGCTCACGATCGTTACAGCGTGTACTTAAGCAAACCTAATTTGCATTTTCATAGTGACGCACTAGCACCAATCTTACGCGACTGGCGTGAAATTTTAATAGACATCTTCTTTTAGATCTAAAAGCACGTCCACTAACTTCCGCTTATGTCGCACAATTCCTTCTTGGTGTTGAGATTTTTTTTTTTGGTCAGAGTATTTATGTTAATATTCACCTGTGGTCAACCATTACAGTCGGAATAGTATGAGTTTCAGAAATGCGATGTGTCTACTGCCTATGAACACGGAAACACACATGATGAAACTTAAAAGAAGTTTAGAGTTTTAAAAGCTATAAACAATACAATTATATGTCTCTGTTGAAGATCTGATACGATGATAGCAACAAGTAAGACTTTTCTCGTAATGCAGCCTTCGTATGCCATAGCTTTGGTCGTTGATCTATCTCGTATATGAAATTCGTATTTGTCTCATTTGTCGACTTTTGCAGGTCCTGTAAACAATTAGCAATTCGAGTGCTCCTAAGTACGTTCGCAAACTTTCGATCTGAAGCGAACCATCATATTTCACCACTCAGACCACGTCACTCGGGACCGCAGCGCAGCTCTCGAAAGGGAAGCATTTGTAGACAAAATCGGAGACATGGCTGACCGAGTCACCGGTCAGGCGGAACGTTGTCTGGCTAGGCATACAACGCTGCCAACAGCTCGGCCATGTCTGGGCAAGAACTTGCCGTCTACTGCATCTTTTCTAGACTCGCTACTTTTTCTACAAATTATTTCAATTAGGAACGAATGCTGAATTCTTGCCGTTAATTACTACTACATCTTGCCGTACTATTCTCCATTCAGTGCCCCAGGAAGGCCAATACTAATATTTGGTAGCTGGCTTAAAAACTGAGGGAATTTCATCCTTCTGCTTTGTCAAGCAATTCATCTACTTTTCATTATAGTAGCTAATTTTCATTCTAATTGCCCTCTTACCCCTTTTCTGACTACCACTACAACAGTTGGCAGCGCAAGTTCCGAATTTTTGGAATATGCGCTAAGACATTTGCTTATTGTCAATCAGCACGTTATTATATAGATGCTACATCTAACAATTTAAAATAATGGCCAAGAGCATACAGAGCACAGAATCATCATCGTCATACACATTATTTCTCAAGTCAACAATCTTTCTGTTAACGCAGCGAAGAATAAGGTATAGTTTGAAAGGTTTTTAACCAGCACCTGACACTGCACACCGATTTTGTGCTAAAACTTACTATTTGTGGAAAATTTTAACATAAGAGAGGATCTTAACTATCATAGGTAAAAGGGCATCAAGGATTCCCAGCTTCATATCTTAATTTTATTAATCAAGAATAAAAGACTCCCTTTTTAAGTTAACTTATTACAAATACTATTTTATTTGTTTCATAGAACTGGATAATTTGTATACAGCATTATCATGGATAATAACAGTGACCACTGCAGCAGTCCATTATCTCCGCCCGTCGCACAAGCTGGCTTTCCGAAACGATAAACATATTTGTCATTATTACCTTGAATTGTGATTTGCCTATTGATTTTAGAGCCGTACATGCTACTGTAATGTGTGAAGTGCAATTAAAATGTGAAAATATAGTTAGAGGTTAATGTGGCCTTCGTAATATACCAGGTAAGAAGCAAACACTACGTTCTAACACATACATTTTTCATTTATTTACTTCTTTGTATTTTGTGATTCGTATTTCTTATAGTAATATACCAGGTAAGAAGCAAATACTACGTTCTAACCCATACATTTTTCATTTATTTACTTCTCTGCATTTTATGATTCGTATTTCTTATTAACCTTCTCTTTAACAACAGGTAAATGCAAATATTATATGACCACGTATCGATATTGCTCCACATGTGGCATAGCAATGGAATTGCAAGTTTCTGTGTAACGCCGATAGCGGTCATGCGGGATCCGGTGGACCCAATGGTGCACGCCCGCTGAGCCACACCTCCAGCGGTTCTGGACTACGAGAGACCTGTGTCGCTGCAGTATAGGAGGCCCAGCGGCATCGGCTCATCCCACTTGCGCCCTGAGCCATTTCGCTATGGGACACTATGCAGCTACTACCCAGTCGCGGATCCGTCTCCGTTGTTCGTGAGTACGGTACTTCAGGGACCCTTATAGTTGTTGAAATTATGACAGCTGCACTCTGTCTCTCGCTGCATTAATTGTAATGAATGTACGTATGCTTGGAGAAATATAAGTTAAGTAAATCTTCAGTTTACTGTGTTAACTTGCTCGCTAACCATTTCTGCTCCTGTCTAGCTTTCCTAAGGCGACGTTGACGCACCACTCTGTATCCTACCTCTCCTTACTGCTGTGCACACAGTCGTTCACAACAAACCTGGAGTCGAGGACACGATGGGCCTCTCTTTCCGGCACCAGTCCCACATGCCGCCTTGGCTCCCTCTGCCGTCGTCAAAATGTCTCCGTCTTCGTTTGCGGCTCCGCCTCTGGGTGTGGTTGCCTGTCGTCTGTTCGGTTTTTCGCCTTATGTTTCCAGGGCAGTAGCGCAGCACCGGCCTCAGTTTCGGCTCCCACCTCTAACCCTCTCCCTCACCCCTCACCCCCCTCCCCCTTGCCACTCGCTCACCCCTCACCCCCTCCCCCTTGCCACTCGTTGTCGTTTGCTTATCTACACTACACGATGACAGTTGGTTCAAATGGCTCTGAGCACTATGGGACTTAACTTCTGAGGTCATTAGTGTGGTGTCACCGCCAGACACCACACTTGCTAGGTGGTAGCCTTTAAATCGGCCGCGGTCCGTTAGTATACGTCGGACCTGCGTGTCGCCACTATCAGTGATTGCAGACCGAGCGCCGCCACACGGCAGGTCTAGAGAGACGTCCTAGCACTCGCCCCAGTTGTACAGCCGACTTTGCTAGCGATGGTTGACTGACAAATTACGCTCTCATTAGCCGAGAAGATAGTTAGCATAGCCTTCAGCTACGTCATTTGCTACGACCTAGCAAGGCGCCATTATCATTTGCTATTTATCTTGTGATGCATGTACCGTCAGACCGATGTTCACCAATTATGGATTAAAGTTAAGTATTCCAGCAGCTACGTACTTTATTTGCTAGACTCAAATCCTTTAACTGTTCCAGACCTCACGCCAGCCTGCGTGAGCTTAAACGCGTGCCTTTCGGCTTCACCTCATAGTGACTTTGCTGTCTTGCCAAGTCACAACAATTAGTCCCCTAGAACTTAGAACTAGTTAAACCTAACTAACCTAAGGACATCACGCACATCCATGCCCGAGGCAGGATTCGAACCTGCGACCGTAGCGGTCTCGTGGTTCCAGACTGCAGCGCCTAGAACCGCACGGTTACATTGGCCGGCACACGATGATGGTGAGAAGGTTTGGTGGGGGGGGGGGGGGGGGGGGAGGAGGGGAAGAAGGTTCAGAATGGCTCTGAGCACTATGGGACTTAACTTCTGACGTCACTAGTCCCCTAGAACCTAGAACTACTTAAACCTAACTAACGTAAGGACATCACACACATCCATGCCCGAGGCAGGATTCGAACCTGCGACCGTAGCGGTCACGCGCTTCCAGACTGTAACGCCTAGAACCGTTCGGCCACTCCGGCCGGCAGGGGAAGAAGGGATGTTATCCCAACTTATGCACTTACTCCATTTACTGCCATTATTTAAAACTACACAAATGCGAAAATTTCGTCCAGGTTCTCTGGTAGCTTTTAATGGGCCGTGTGGTAAAACATCACGCTAGCTGGGGAAACTTACATTCTTTTATCCTATTGGGGGACACACCTGTTCCCGTCAGATCACCGAAGTTAAGAGCTGTCGGGCGTGGCCGGCACTTGGATGGGTGACCATCCGGGCCGCCATGCGCTGTTCTCATTTTTCGGGGTGCACTCAGCCTCGTGATGCCAATTGAGGAGCTACTCGTCCGAATAGTAGCGGCTCCGGTCAATGAAAACCATCGTAACGACCGGGAGAGCGGTGTGCTGACCACACGTCCCTCCTACCCGCATCCTTAGCTCAGTATGACACGGCGGTCGGATGGTCCCGATGAGCTACTTGTGGCCTGCAGACGGAGTGCTTATCCTATTGGTGGAAAAGTAAAGAATTGTACAAATACATTAGTTTGTTGTGAAGTGAAATTGACACATAATCTTCTAGTTACACTATGACTATGAGGTATAAAGATTAAGCAATGCGTAGGTGTAACACTTTCGTCTGACAGACAATCCATGTGCAGATTACAAGCTGTTAAAAACACGCATGATGGTTCTTGAAGTTCTTGCAAAGATAATTCTAATGGGAAAATTGTTTATTTCCTTTCACGAAGTGATTTTCTGCTCACAATACTGCTCATACGGAAAACATACGAGATTTAAACGACTTCGCACGAAAAATTTGGGGAGTCTTTGTGACTGCCTTGGGAGTTAAGTACTAAAGTTACCGCTATGGAAGTACATTACAGACAGACTGCTCAAGCTGTCAAATGCTCGTACAATCCGAAAACCACATTCTATTGGGAGAAACTGGTCGCAAATTATAGCCCGGATTACCTCAGTTGCTCCGTACTTCTTCGCCTTCTTCTTTCCACGCGTTACACACTTTCGCTTTGTGCTTACCGATACATTTAAATCTGGAAAAGTGATTATCCGTTGTGTGTAGCGTCCCTTACGAATAGATCCACATATTGAGGTTTGGGACACTTTGGTGCGACAGTGTCCAGCGAAAGTTCACAGAAATTCCGTGTCCGTGTAGCTCAAAATCTTGAGCAGTATGTTCTTTAGGTGAAAGATGTTGTCTCACAGTATTTCTGGTCGCTGACGGCCGCTAGTATTTCTATCGACTTAAATTTGATCATAGTCTTGTTGAATCCTAGCGGTATGACGGACCACAGAGCTTGCCTGATTGATAATACCTCAGCTGTAAACACGGACGTGTTCTGAGAAACGTAGTAGTCACGTTATTTGCCGGCCGGAGTGGCCAGGCGGTTCTAGGCGCTACAGTCTGAAGCCGCACGACAGCTACGGTCGCAGGTTCGAATCCTGCCTCGGACATGGTTGTGTGTGATGTCCTTAGGTTAGTTAGGTTTAAGTAGTTCTAAGTGCTAGGGGACTGATGACCTCAGAAGTTAAATCCCATAGTGCTCAGACCCATTTTTGAACTCACGTTATTTTTGCAGATAAACTTAAGACAGTTCTACCATAGACTGCCAGATTTTGTTTCTTGTTGTGTTTCATCCTCGGTTATTTTCCTCAAGTAAATCATTAATTGTCATTGCCAATATTTTTGTAAGGAAGTACGACTAATATCTTTTGTTTTCATGTATAAATCCAAATTCTGAACGATAATCCGGCGGTGATTCGCGTAGAAGGGTTTACTTATGCATACTGACTTTGTCATTCACGCGCCCTCGCTCTCTCCCTTGTTTCCGCGTGGAAAATATATATCAGTGGGATATTTTGGTTCATTTCGCCGGAATTTTGATTTCGTATTTTTTAAATAAACATCGAGTTATTTTTAGCCGGCGTATCAACGGAACTGTACCATTTATCTTACGGAAATTTTGCCAAAAAGAAAAAGAAGTCTGATCTCGTAATACACAAACCGCATCAATATGCGAGTCGTACGTGATTCGGCTGACGTTTGCCTTGCCGCCGGCTGCCCTCCCGTTGTATACGCATCACTTCGCGCATATTGATGCAGTGTCCTTCGTAATCGCATTCCATTTATTTACTCGCCTGCGGAATATTTTCTCATTGTGTAATTCTGAAAACTGGATCTGTCATATTCAAAAGATTTTGCAGTGTAACCTCTTTCCTTTTTTTCACGAGAGGAAAATTTGTGCTTTGCTGGATTCTATTGGAATCAGTCACCGTATTCCAGTGATAAAGACGCTCTATCTCCACAACAGTACAGACCTAGTTGGATTCAATACCGTCCCATAATTTCTTCTATATCACTTGTAAGCTGCCTGTGTTTTAGAACTGAATTTAGTGGACAGTGAAATCCCACAGAAAATTGCCCTGATTAAAAAACCTTCTTTCCTCTACGAATGTTGACCCGTCAAATATACTATTCTAATGCAATCTAATTTATTTCATGAACAGGTAAATTTACTTTCGGCAACGATTAAATCGAGCGTGTAGCTTATTTAATTCTATATAACGAAGAAATTTTCCTATCAAAGGAAATAATACTTCATCATAAAAAAGTTTCTGTCTCATAGGGAAAACAGGTGGTACGAGCGTACTTCGCTCCCGACTGTAACGTGGAACACTTCTCTGTCAAAAGCCTAATAGTATAGATTTTTTGTAGAACTTTGCAAGAAACACGGTACAGAAATTACTGGTCCGAATATCTTAACGGAATCGTACCTTCCGTAGCCTGGAGGAAGTCCACTAAAAACGTTGCAAGCAAACTCACGCTATCTAAATGTCTGTGTCACCTGAAAATCAATTGTCTTTGAAAAGATAGTCGACCTAAAGGAAAAAGATAACAGCACGTCCCCGTTATTGAATACTGTAGGTTATAAGTCCCCGGCCATAGCCACGCTTACAACAAACAACATATATAAATATATATTTACAATATAATGAGGGGACAGTGTATGAATAAATGCAATAGAGTTTGTATTCTTGATACTTACTGAAACCCAAAAGATATAGGTCATGTACATGAAACACCATAATTAAAAATGGTTCAAATGGCTCTGAGCACTATGGGACTTAACTACTGAGGTCATTAGTCCCCTAGAACTTCAGTCCAAACTGAAGCGCTTAGAACCGCACGGCCACACCGGCCGGCCACCATAATTAATATTACAAAACTCACATAGTAAATAAACCACGGTAAGACATAGACTTTGTTTACAAAGTATTTGCGAAACCAACGAAAACGCAAAGAAAGTCAGGCGAGTGAAGAACACATTTACTCAGCACGGTTACAAATCAGACACGCAGTACAGAGAGAATGAGAAGTGCCCCACACTACTACTGCAACTTGTTATTCATAATGGCTCAGAACAAATAAGAACACCTCGCCGCAATACGGCTGGCTAAATACGCTTTTTAGGTATTACAATGCGTCATGTTAAGGACCACAATCGCTCGCGGTTGGTCTGAAGATAATTGTGCCGCCCGAGGTGGCCAAGCGCTTCTAGGCGCTTGAGTCTGGAACCGCGTGACCGCTATGGTCGCAGGTTTGAATCCTGCCTCGGGCATGGATGTGTGTGATGTCCTTAGGTTAGTTAGGTTTAAGTAGTTCTAAGTTCTAGGGGACTGATGAAAAAAATGGTTCAAATGGCTCTGAGCGCTATGGGACTTAACTTCTGAGGTCATCAGTCCCCTAGAACTTAGAACTACTTAAACCTAACTAACCTCATGTCGTTTTTGGAAACCCAGAATCTACTATGTAGGAATCAACATGGATTCCGGAAACAGCGATCGTGTGAGACCCAACTCGCTTTATTTGTTCATGAGGCCCAGAAAATATTAGATACAGGCTCTCAGGTAGATGCTATTTTTCTTGACTTCCGGAAGGCGTTCGATACAGTTCCGCACTGTCGCCTGATAAACAAAGTAAGAGCCTACGGAATATCAGACCAGCTGTGTGGCTGGATTGAAGAGTTGTTAGCAAACAGAACACAGCATGTTGTTATCAATGGAGAAACGTCTACAGACGTTAAAGTAACCTCTGGCGTGCCACAGGGGAGTGTAATGGGACCATTGCTTTTCACAATATATATAAATGACCTAGTAGATAGTGTCGGAAGTTCCATGCGGCTTTTCGCGGATGATGCTGTAGTATACAGAGAAGCTGCAGCATTAGAAAATTGTAGCGAAATGCAGGAAGATCTGCAGCGGATAGGCACTTGGTGCAGTGAGTGGCAACTGTCCCTTAACATAGACAAATATAATGTATTGCGAATACATAGAAAGAAGGATCCTTTATTGTATGATTATATGATAGCGGAACAAACACTGGTAGCAGTTACTTCTGTAAAATATCTGGGAGTATGCGTGCGGAACGATTTGAAGTGGAATGATCATATAAAATTAACTGTTGGTAAGGCGGGTACCAGGTTAAGATTCATTGGGAGAGTGCTTAGAAAATGTAGTCCATCAACAAAGGAGGTGGCTTACAAAACACTCGTTCGACCTATACTTGAGTATTGCTCATCAGTGTGGGATCCGTACCAGATCGGTTTGACGGAGGAGATAGAGAAGATCCAAAGAAGAGCGGCGCGTTTCGTCACAGGGTTATTTGGTAACCGTGATAGCGTTACGGAGATGTTTAATAAACTCAAGTGGCAGACTCTGCAAGAGAGGCGCTCTGCATCGCGGTGTAGCTTGCTCGCCAGGTCTCGAGAGGGTGCGTTTCTGGATGAGGTATTGAATATATTGCTTCCCCCTACTTATACCTCCCGAGGAGATCACGAATGTAAAATTAGAGAGATTAGAGCGCGCACGGAGGCTTTCACACAGTCGTTCTTCCCGCGAACCATACGCGACTGGAACAGGAAAGGGAGATAATGACAGTGGCACGTAAAGTGCCCTCCGCCACACACCGTTGGGATGCTTGCGGAGTATAAATGTAGATGTAGATGTAGAACCTAAGGACATCACACACATCCAAGCCCGAGGCAGGATTCGAACCTGCGACCGTAGCGGTCGCACGGTTCCAGACTGTAGCGACTAGAACCGCTCGGCCACTCGGGCCGGCCTAGGGACTGATGGCCTCAGAAGTTAAGTCCCATAGTGCTCAGAGCCATTTGAACCATTTTGAAGAGCGCTGTGGATAAGTCGAACGAATGATTTGGCCAGCCAGATCGCCCGATGTGAGTTCCATCGACCATTTATGGGACATAACCGAGAGGTCAGTTCGTGCACAACATCCTGCACCGGCGACACTTTCGGAATTATGGACGGCTATAGAGGCTGCGTGGCTTAGTATTTCACAGGGTACTTCCAGCAGCCAAGTCGAGGTGCTTACTAGGTCGCGCAAAAGTCCGAAACGATATTAGGAGATATCCCATGACTGTTGTCACCGCAGTGCATAACGTACATAAAACAAACATGTTCTAACAAAAATTAAAGAAACAAGAGGTAAATGTAATTAAAATTATGTGGACTTTTTAAAGGGTCCTGTAGCCATCTTTCATTAGTCCGGTAGCCCATTTTCACTCTCATTTATCTTTCTTTTCCTTGTTTATCTTTTCTCATAACTCTCATAGTGGCGTGACTGAATGAATGTGGTTGTGTGTCACTTGCTAGACGGTTGTGTAGTCTGCTGCAGAAAGTCTGCGATAGTCGTACAGATTCAGCAGCAAAAAAAAATGTTCAAATGGCTCTGAGCACTATGGGACTTAACTACTGTGGTCATCAGTCCTCTAGAACTTAGAACTACTTAAACCTAACTAACCTAAGGACATCACACACATCGATGCCCGAGGTAGGATTCGAACCTGCGACCGTAGCAGTCGCGCGGTTCCGGACTGCGCGCCTAGAACCGCTAGACCACCGCGCCCGGCGATTCAGCAGCAGTTGTACATAATAGCCAACTCTCGTAGTGGTCAAGTAGGCAAAGAGGTTTGCGCTACTCGTGAGAAATCCACCTGCGTTAGGTTGGTGGCGGAATTGGCATCTTTGGGTTTTCCGGGCCACGTGGAGCGTGGAAGAGGCTGGAGAAGAAGTGGGAGGCAGTTTGCCGCCGGTACGGGAAGCGTCCACAGCTGTGCTCCAGTCGAAGAAGGGTGAGTTAGACTGACCGCGTGGCGCGTTGTTACTTGGCGATGGGAGAGCTGTTAGCTTTTGGTCTCGCTTTTCAACTCTGAAGGATTGCTTTGCCTTGTCACAGCAACGAATGCAAAACTTTGGCAGATTTTTCTTTTAGTAAATTTCTGTAGCAGACTTGGATCCGCCGGAAGAGCGCCACACAAAGGTGTCGATAAGAAGTGAGCACTCGCTTCTGTATGAATGTCTGTTTGCCCTCAGCTGTGCCTGTATAAGCTTTCATTTTTCTAAATATTAGTAGCTTTGCCTTCTCGTAAATTTTCCTTGCTTTATGTATCTTTCGTCCGTGGGGTGCCGACCACGTGCTTGAACATTAGAGTTTGTTGGGCTACCATCATCACTAACTGTCCGGTCTCATGTTTGTTTTAAAGAATGTTAACTGTTCATGATTGTGTGATGTGATCTTGTTGCAACTTGACCACGATACATAGATATTGCATCTCCACAAACCACGTGGGCACTCGTGTGTACGGCGAAACGTGTACCGTTTCACGAGTTATTGCGATCAGTTATCAGGCAACAGCAGTTGTATGAATGATTCAAACCAATGATTTTAGGTGTAGATTATAACGGTGTATGTATCGATGCTTTTCTTTAATGTTTTAGGAATTAATGTTATCAGGATTTGTGTACATGCCTCACATCCATATCTTAGGAATAAATGATTCTATACACAATTTTCTCTTGCCTTCCGAGGTTACGTTTTTGCACCTAAGCCAGTCGCCTCGTAGCTTTCCTGTTAGCACATCCAACGCGTTTCCTTACGCACAGGTCCAGTGATAAGTTTCCCCTTTTATTTTAGAACAAATGGTTTAGATTAAGTCTTATTTTCAGGTGTGTTGCTGGGAGCTGTTCTTCTGCACAGTGTTCGTGCATGTACTATTTTACTTTAAATGGTTGAGTCTCGTGGACAGTGCACGGGAAATACTATTAATTACATCGCATCCCCTATGAGCGATATCACGACGTACGTAATTTCATGAGTTTTTGGTCTGTGATCAAATTAATTTATTTTCCGACTCGGCCAAACCTTTGATTAGTTGTATGGTTAGAGTCGGTGGCGACCCTAATCTTCTCACGTTAGTTTCACAATCAATAAGCATTTCCATTCCCACTCTTAACGTAAGGACCCGTAGAAACAGGTTAGTTACAATTTGTTATGTCGCCTAGCGGTCTTCGCCTCAAGCAGTGGTTCAAATGGCTCTGAGCACTATGGGACTTAACATCTGAGGTCATCAGTCCCCTATAACTTGTAACTACTTAAACCTAACTAACCTAAGGACATCACACACATCCATGCTCGAGGCAGGATTCGAACCTGCGACCGTAGCAGTCGCGCGGTTCCGGACTGAAGCGCCTAGAACCGCTCGGCCACAACGGCCCGCGCCTCACGCAATGTGTTACATTGCTGTTATTTCCCATTTTACCAGAGTACAGGCCGCGGTGTACACTAAGTATATGCCGAATGTTGCGCTTCTTGAACGTTGTAATAGGCATCAGCCGCCATACTATTCATTCGTATCAGGTCACAGCAACGTGTATGTCATGATCTCTATTATGAAATGATGCTAATACTGATTGTGTCCGTTACTAAGTTGTAACAGGGTAGCGACTTTCTTAAGACAATATTTATTACATTCAGTCATTTTAATGGATACTTCCTTATGCAAATATTCTTTTACTTTTACTGCGTTTTCTGTATGTTAATACATATTTTCAGTTTTATGGTTATCAAATCATTAACATAATGCAGCGCTTCAGCAACCGTGGATTGTTCAGACAATAAGAAATTCAGCCTTCAGTTGCAAGGTAAAATTTTTTTGGTTTACCTAGGTTTCGATGCCAGTAATGGTATCTTCTTCAGAACCTATAAATTAACCCATACGGACATGTATTAAACATTGAAATACATCATCATTTTTGTAAGTATCACGATTTCCTTATTATGAAATCATTAGACTGAAGAAGATACCATTACTAGGTAAACTAAAAAAATTTTACCTTGCAACTGGAGGCTGAATCTTTTATTGTCTTAATGGTTATCGTTCAATTACACCGTCCACGAACGATGAAAAGCTGTTTTCAATTATGTCGTGTATGAATGAAATCATTCTAAGAAAAATTTTAACAATGTGTGAAACTTTGAGAGCACCAAAACTAATCGAGAATGTTTTATGGTATGTATTCTGTAAATACTGTATATAGTTCCGCAAGCTGTTGTGTCTTGCTAACACGAGAAAAAAATCTACTTTTTCCTTGGATCTGAAGATGGCTAAGTTGTTAGCCGAAACTCCTAATCAGTCCAAGTAAAGAAGACTTCATGTGAGATCTTCAGTTCATGGGTTTTCAACACCTAATATAAAATATAAACTTACTCGTGGTTTGCAGTAGTTTTTCCTGCGTAAGAAAGACACTCGACACAGCGCTATGACGTAGGATGCTCCACTTGCAGCGGCCCTGAACGTACCGCGGGCGCAGGCAAAGCTGCCAATAATTAGCGGGCCTTAAGGAAGACGGCAAAGCTCGTCGCCTTAGCGCCCGCCGCCTGCTAATAAGACACTTTGATTAAACCTCCCGGGACTGCCGGCGCGCGCTGAGCAGCCCGAGGGTGGGACGGGACGGGACTTCGTGGGGAACGCGGCCGCGGAAAGCCTGTCGCCGAATGTCGTCTGCTTACTGGGGCTGCACTGGCTTAGCGAAGACGCTGGTCTTCCGGAGCTTCTCTCGGACTGGGGTTGCCTTTGTAGCTGGGGAGGGGGAACCAAGTTGAAACAGAATCCACGTAAGACGTACCGCACTCTGAGATAGTTTTCACCAATCACTGATACAGACTGGTTGTATTTAAACTTTCTCCACTTGATACAGCGTAGACGGAAAACTATTTACCATACCGGTACCCAACGTTTTAGGAATGACGTTCAGAATGTTTACTGCAGATTGAAACGAAACTGTGCCATTGTGTCTCCTGTTCGGTAGTACAATACCCAGTAACTTTAATGCGGCCACCTGTCAGATGCCTGAATAACCACCTTTTGCAAACGTCAAGGAAGAGAGCCAGTGAGTTTCTGGAAGATGAAAATGCCCGCATCTCGTGGTCGTGCGGTAGCGTTCTCGCTTCCCACGCCCGGGTTCCCGGGTTCGATTCCCGGCGGGGTCAGGGATTTTCTCTGCCTCGTGATGGCTGGGTGTTGTGTGCTGTCCTTAGGTTAGTTAGGTTTAAGTAGTTCTAAGTTCTAGGGGACTGATGACCATAGATGTTAAGTCCCATAGTGCTCAGAGCCATTTTTTTTTCCTGGAAGGTGCTCACAGGGATGTGGAGACATGCCTTCTCCAGTGCCGTGCATAGCTGCACAAGGTTGCTCGGTTGAGGATCCATGGGGCGTACAGCTCGATCGAAGTGGCCCCACAAGATCTCGATTGCGTTTAAGTCCGAGGAGACCGGTGGCAGGGTAGTACGCTAAACTCATCGTGGTACTCTTCGTACAACGCACGTACACTGTGAGCTGTGTCTCACGTTCCATTGTCCTACTGGTAGATGCCACCGTTGCAAGGGAAAACAAACTGCATGTAGGGGTGGACGTGGTCCCTAAGAATACGTGCATACTTGTAATAATCCATTGTACCTTGCAAAATGACGGTATCACCCAATGCATGCGACGAAAACATTCCCAGAGCGTAACGGTCCCTGCTGCAGCCTGCACTCTTCCGACGATTGTTAAATTGCGGTACATGCCAACATCCCTCTGTCCGATGGAGCATAAAAAGTGATTCACCTAGAAAAAGGTCACCTGTCGCCACTCAGTAGGTGTCCAGTTGCGGCACTGGAGCCCAAAATGCACCATTCGTCGCCGATGAACAGTGAATCAGGCGCCTGTAGCTGAAGCCCGTACACAGAAACCTTTGCTTAACGGTCGTTACGGAGACAGTGTTGATAGTCCCTTAGTTCACGTGGGTGGACAGTTGCCCTATTCACCCCTATATATTTCCGCAGCTGTCTTTCACCGCCGGCTGCTGTGTCCGAGCGGTTCTAGGCGCTTCAGTTCGGAACTGCGCTGCTGCTAAGGTCGCAGGTTCGAATCCTGCCTCGGGCATGGATGTGTGTGATGTCCTTAGGTTAGTTAGGTTTAAGTAGTTCTAAGTCTAGGGGACTGATGACCTCAGATGTTAAGTCCGATAGTGCTTCGAGCCATTTGAACCATTTGTCTTTCACCTCTGTCACCAGTTACCTCAGCGCCGGTATTGTATAGCGCCATTTTGCCACGCACGATATATTTTACGCACGGCGGCATTTGAACGGCCTACAGACTTGCCCGTTTCAGAACTACTTCCACCCTTCGCCCTAAAGCCAATGATCGTGTCCTGGACGTCAGATAAATCACTCCGATTCCGCATTACGATGACTGCACGGTTTTCCGCGTCTCCCAACATGCTGTATACAGGGCAATTTTTTCCACCATGCACAAACTCTAGGGAATGATCATTGAGAGAATACGGAACAAAAAAGCTCTAATGAACTTATACCCGGAAATGCATGGTTTCCATGCTAGAGTCCATTTATTCAATCATACATTATTACAGAGACTGAGTGCTAATACGCGCTGTACCATGAAGCCACAGTTGCAGTATGTGTTGAAAATGTTTCCGTATGCCTCAACGCATGCTTTTGTGCGCCGTAACATGTTCTGTCTCACACGTTTATATCGGCCAGGCTACATCCGAACAGCTTCATTGTCTCCACAGCTTCAGTGTCTCCACAGCTGGAATGGTATCTGCACATACGATAGTTTTGAGATGACCCCATAACCAGATATCGTACCCGTTGTTATCCGGCGAAGGAGCGGGCTATGCAACTGGACCCCCCTCGTCCGATCCGTCGACTAGGGAAGTCAGCCGCAAGATACGCCGGTAGTTCTGGCCTGTTAGACGTCGCCAATTAGCCCGGCCCACACATTACAGCTACACCGATGCTGATGGTTCGTTGACACCATACCATGGGGGTTCTACATACTATGGCACAGATGACTGTTATGAAAGTTGAAGATAGCACTCCGCGTTAAGGTTGCCTCATCTGTGAATAGGATGGATTACGCAAATTCCAGATTCGTGGGTGCCTGGTGAAGAAACCAGCGACAAAACTGATCCCGATGTGGAAAGTCTTTTGCTAGTAAACCCTGCACTCGCTGTAAGTGATAAGAGTAGGAACAATTGTCATGGAGAATGTTTCACACGATCGTCTGGCTTACGCTGTACTGGTGGACTAACTGCCTGGTACTGACACGGTGGTCGCCTTCGACAGTGTTATCACAGTTTCCCCCAAGTCTGGTGTCAGAACATTTCGGGTACGTCCTTCATGATTTCCTGCTTCCTGAAACGACTCTGTCTCGGACAAACGGCGAAACACTGTTGCAAACAGTGAATGCTGTGGTTGTTGTCGACAGGGATAGGTCCCCTGATACAACCTTGGTGCCCACCGCCGGTTGCCATTTGGCTTTCTGCAAGTAAACACGATGTCGGCAAGCTCTCGATTCGGACACGGAACCAATGTCTACAACGCTGTATCACATCCACTACCAGGTGAGGCAGCAAAGCAAGTGAATCGCACACAACATTACCAATTAGTATGGCAGGAGGACGCGCTAGAGAATGACGTATGAGGAACAGCACCACCCTCTAGGAGGAAACCGTGCATGCTGTAACTGTGGCTACGTGGCACAGCACGTATTAGACAGCAGTCACTGTAACAAAGTATGATAGAATAAATGGTCTCTAACATGGAAACCTTGCATTTCAGGACATAGGTTCATTAGACATTTTTTGTTCCGTATCCTCTCATAGATCAGTCCCTAGAGTTTGCACACGGTGGAAAAAATCACAGTGTATATTCTCCACTGTTAGTGCTCCCATCTGCCATCTGTGAGTGCTTATTGCACGTTGATGTCGAACAAAGGCAGTTGTCACATTCACGTCGTTAGACTCCGTAGTTGACGATACAACTCTGTTTAATGAAGTGTTCGATACCCTTTATATTTCGAAGATATTTGTTTAAAAACTGCGTATTTCATTGTCATTACGGGAGTTTTCGCCCGCATCTCGTGATCGTGCGGTAGCGTTCTCGCTTCCCACGCCCGGGTTCCCGGGTTCGATTCCCGGCGGGGTCAGGGATTTTCTCTGTCTCGTGATGGCTGGGTGTTGTGTGCTGTCCTTAGGTTAGTTAGGTTTAAGTAGTTTTAAGTTCTAGGGGACTGATGACCATAGCTGTTAAGTCCCATAGTGCTCAGAGCCATTTTTTGAACGGGAGTTTTCGGGATGATTATGCCGTCTGGCGACTGATATTTGACATTTCATATACTTTTCATATTTTTCCGTTATATTTCGTGGTGCTTATGAAAACATTAATTATCCTATGAATTTGCGTGTGAGTCTTTCGTCATCGCCTGATGGGTATTTAAACATTTAACAGTATTTAAATACCAAAGGCTACATTACAAAATCAGATCCAAGATTATTTAATTGAATTATTACCATAACATTTGTTTGTCTTGAATATTATTTTATCGGTAAATGTGAACTTAAACTTTCTTTTAAATTTCATATCTGATTCATTGCACCAACAAGTCGGGGCATCTTTGTTTAATGTGTGTGTTGTAAGAGATTTTGAGGAGGTTTTGGGGTGTGCTTGCAGAGGACAAATGTGGTTAGGCATGTCGTGGGCTTACCTCCACGTCAGATGGAGTGTTTCTTTTGTCTTGTGAACTGAAAAACGCCAAATACGTGTGAAATTCAAATGTTAATTTTTGTAATTCAACAATTATGAGAGCCGGCCGGTGTGACCGAGCCGTTCTAGGCGCTTCACTCGGGAACCGCGCTACCGTTACGGTCGCAGGTTCGAATCCTGCCTCGGGCATGGATGTGTGTGATGTCCTTAGGTTAGTTGGGTTTAAGTAGTTCTAAGATCTAGGGGACTGATGGCTTCAGATTTTAAGTCCCATAGAGCTGAGAGCCATTTTAGAACAATTATGAGAAACAGTAGGCCTACTCATTTGTCGAACAGAAAGCCAGTATTTATTTCCGAAGCGGGCAACTACATTTAGACTGAAATATGATAATAATGGAATTACTGCCATATTTTTGTTCTTAACAAATCAGTATCTCAAAGGAAACTCAACAGACCTGAGGCTCTCATAAATCAACCCCTAGTAGTATATGGACTGCGAGCTGTGCCACCGAATGTACGAGAAAGTCAGGATGACTATTTCCATTGTTTGAAACGTTACGTACCAAACAGTTTATAGTGATTCTACAGTGCCGTTACTCATCAGGTGCTAGCATTCATTTATACGTCAGATTGTACTGAAAGATAAAATGTTGGATAACTTGAACTTCGTGATTTTAATTATCTGACTGTTAGTGACATGGAGGGGACGAACTGTTTAGATGGTTTTCCGTTGCTAGTAGTTCGCGTCATGACCTGCCTTTACGTGTCGGTACTGGTACGCCGACGTAGGATTGAAACACAAGCGTCAGTCTGCATTCCAACTGCAGACAGTCCACATGGTTCTGGAAAAGGCGAACAGTGCTTTATGAGGAAAGCTATTTTATCAGCGTAACAGCAATAGTGCTGCTGCTCTTGTCTAGAACCGACGCATTAAAGAATTACGGAGAGGTACTCATTCCGGAACAGGGTGAAGAACATGATTCGGATGTTCGATTTGGGAATTGTTTCTGGGAGAGGTCGATGGAGATCGCGCAACAAATTGCTGAAGAAGTTACTGCTCATATACGAGGGTTGGAACGTTAATAGTGGCAACTATTTATTTACAGCTCGTACAAAATAGATATGTGTTTCAAAGTTTTACTGACCTTCAAAGTACTCACCTGCATTGTGTATAACCCGTTGCCAGCGATGTTGAAGTCGTAGGATACCCTTAGCAGTACCAGTTGTGTTGACATTTCGAGCGGCGCGGTCTATTGTCCGACGAATTTGTAGCAGTTCTGAAGCGAATGCCGTGAAGTGTTTCCTACAATTTAGAAACTGAGTTGAGCTCACGAAGGCCTAAGTCAGAGGAGTGCAGTAGGTGGTATAGCAGTTAGCAGCCCCATCAGTCAAACAAATCAGTAACAGCTTGCACAGTACGTGCTTGAGCATTGTCCTGCAAAATGATGGTCAGGTTCCGCAAAAAATGTCGTCACTTCTGTCTCCATACTGTTCATTTTTGGAGCAGCTTAGAGACAGAAGTGATGACACTTTCTGTAAGATCTGTCCATTATTTTGCAGGACAATGCTCAAGCACCTACAGTGCAAGCTGCTATTGATTTCCAGAATGAGATTTTCACTCTGCAGCGGAGTGTGCGCCGATATGAAACTTCCTGGCAGGTTAAAACTGGGTGCCGGACCGAGACTCGAACTCGGGCCCTTTGTCTTTCGCGGGCAAATGCTCTACCATCTGAGCCACCCAAGCACGACTCACGCCCAGTCCTCACAGATATACCGGATGATCAAAAAGTCAGTATAAATTTGAAAACTTAATAAACCACGGAATAATGTAAATAGAGAGGTAAAAATTGACACACATGCTTGGAATGACATGGGGTTTTATTAGAACAAAAAAAAAAAAAAAACAAAGTTCAAAAATGTCCGACAGATGGCGCTGGACAGCAAAACGTCAGTGACTGCGCATGACAATCGTGTATAAAAGGAACTGTAATGAGAGAGAGAATCAGATGCGCCAGCAGTCGCAGTATGTTGACGTTACCTGAAAAGGTGCTTTTAGTGAAACTGTATTATCAGAATGGGGAATGTGCTAGTTCAGCGTTACGATCCTATCGCCATAGGAAGGGGATTCGAACGGGTAAAGGTCCTTTGACAAATGCAACTGTGGCGAGAATGATTTCGAAGTTCGAAGCCACGGGTTGTTTAGACGATAGACCCCGTAGTGGCCGACCGAGCACAAGGCGTAATGCTCTGAGACAGTTCAGGAAGAAATGGGACTGTAGCGGGTTCGTCTATGCACGGGGAAGTCAGCGCTTGTGCAGTCGCACGTCGCACCGACATTCCATACACTACTGTTTGGTTGGCACTTAGGCGTACCCCTCGATGCTATCCGTATAAAACTAAACTATTGGTTGAGTAACGTGTTGTGGACCGACGAAGCTCATTTCACGCTCCGAGGGTCTGTCGACGCCCACAGCTGCAGAATTTGGGCTACCGAAAATGCTAGAACTGTCATGGAAACTCCATTGCACGACGAGAAAGTCACGGTATGGGTTGGATTTACCACATCTACTGTTGTAGGGCCTTTTTTCTTCGAGGAAATGCGTGATACTGGTTTTGTACCGTAACTGCTACCGTGACGGGTGAGAGGTACGCCGATATGTTACAGAATCGCATCATCCCCAGCCTGGCTGATAAACACCTGCTGGAACGTACGACGTTTATGCAGGATGGCGTTCCACCCTATATTGCTAGACGAGTGAAAGATCTCTTGCGCGCGTCGTTTGGTGATGATCGTGTGCTCAGCCGCCACTTTCGTCATGCTTGGCCTCCCAGGTCCCGAAACCTCCGTCCGTGCGATTATTGGCTTTAGGGTTACCTGAAGTCACAAGTGTATCGTGATCGACCGACATCTCTAGGGATGCTGAAAGACAACATCCGACGCCAATGCCTCACCATAACTCCGAACATGCTTTACAGTGCTGTTCACAACATTATTCCTCGACTACAGCTATTGGTGAAGAATTATGGTGGACATATTGAGCATTTCCTGTAAAGAACATCATCATTGCTTTGTCTTACTTTGTTATGCTAATTATAGCTATTCTGATCAGATGAAGCGCCATCTGTCGGACTTTTTGTGAACTTTGTTTTTTTTGGTTCTAATAAAACCCCATGTCATTCCAAGCACGTGTGTCCATTTGTACCTCTCTATGTACATTATTCCGTGATTTATTCAGTTTTCAAATTTATACTGACTTTTTGATCACCAGGTACTTCCGCCAGTACCCCGTCTCCTACTTTCCAAACTTATTGAGCATATCTGGGATGCATTGCAACGTGATGTTCAGAAGAGATCTCAACACCCTCGTACTCTTACGGATTTATGGACAGTCCTGCAGGACTCACGGTGTCAAGTCCTTTCAGCACTACTTCAGACATTAGTCGAGTCCATGTCACGCCATGTTGCGGCACTTCTGCGTGCTCGTAGGGCCCTACACGATATTAGGCAGCTGTACCAGTTTATTTGGCTCTTCAGTGAATTTTCATCTTTTAACATCAGTGTTAAAAAATTTGTTATTTGGTGTCTGTCATCATCGACAATCGACGTTTAGATGTGGGTGATGAAATCGAAATCAGCGTCGATAATATACCAAATCGTACGCCGCTAGTCGGAGGTGAGAAACATGTATGGAACAGCTGTGGTGGCACATATCCAGTGTGGGGGGCTCCTGGGGCTGGGAGAGCGGAACGCTTCGGGTTGCCGTTACTTGGCAGACGACAGCAAAGTGGGCGTGCGGACACGACACGGCGGAAGGCGGAAGGCGCTCAGCACAAGCCAGGATATTGGTGGGGTGGGACGGGGGCTTGGGAAGGGTGGGGTAGCCGGGGGGGGGGGGAGGGGTGCGCTCGCTCTGCAATCACAGCCGGGACCCGGCCGGCGCGCTTCCAATAACGTTCGCAGGCTCGTTGTGTAGCTTTTCTTCCCTCGCGCTCATAAGGTCGGCATTTGCATGCGATTAGCATACTAGTTGATCCGTATTGGCGGGCAGGGCGTCTCGTCCCGTCCCGTCTCGGCTGGAGCGGCCGTGTCCCGACTTTATTTGCGGCTTCTCCGCTCCGGCCTCTGCGTCTCTCGACTCCGTTCGTCTACGCGTCTACTCGTCTGTGCGCAGCCCGCTTCCCCTACACGACTGCGTGAGACTCTCGTCACAGTAGAAGCAACGCTTCTGTGAATCGGGCGAATAAGGGACCTTATCCATGTGCGACATACGAGGCAAAGTCACCTCACTCCATCGACGATCAGTTCCGTATACCATCGCTCGTATCACAGAGGAAAACAAGGAGAAAAAGAACGCAGAAAGGCAGGCGTTTCACTACGATCGACTTTTCGTACACCATAGGTGTGCAAAACAGAGAGCTGATGCGTCCGTCGACTTGCCCTCTCTTGCGATGCGTCTTTGTCAATATACGGAAATGAAGGGATCTCTTAACGTTATGCTTAAGACTTTGACTTAAGTCGGAAATGAGAACGCAAGGCGCTTATGAGCTCGGTTGGCTCCAGCTTGTCACTTGAACCCCAAAAGACTCGGTACTTCTCGTCTCGTCTTCGTCCTGGGCATCACACTGGTAACAAGTATTAAATCAGTCATTTTTCTTGTGCGCAAGATGGAGGATTTCGACCAGCGAACTTGGATGTAAATGGTGCGAAGCATATAGTCACACGCTTATAGTTGCTTTGCCAACGGCCTTGCGCAGTGGTAACGCTGGTTCCCGTCAGTCCACCGAAGGTAAGCGCTGTTGGGCTTGGATATATCTTGGATGGGTGACCATCAGGCCTGCCGAGCGGTGTTAGCAAGCGGAGTACACTCAGCCCTTGTGTGCAAATCTGAGGAACTACTTGATTGAGAAATAGCGGCTCCGGTCTTGTGAACTGACATACTGCCGGGAGGGCGGTGTGCTGACCACATGCCCTTCCATATCCACACCCAGTGAGGCCTGTAGACTAAGGACGACACGGCGGTTGGACTGTACCATTGGGCCCTCATGGCATGTTCCAAGATTTTAGTTTAGTTTATTATAGTTGCTTTCAGACCAATTAGTTTCGCAGTACTACTAGTGTAAGGTATCTATATGAATGAATATACTGAATACTCCCTTTCCAAAAACTATCTCTTCGTGAAACGTGTGCTTCAGAGATCGTATTCAGGTCTGAGCGATGCTGACTGTTGGTTGCGACGGAGGTTCAAATCCTCCCTCGGGCATGGGTGGGTGTGTTTGTCCTTAGGATAAATTAGGTTAAGTAGTGTGTAAACGTAGGGACTGATGACTTTAGCAGTTAAGTCCCATAAGATTTCACACACATTTGAACTTTTTTTTTGAACTGTTATGTGGCTCTGCGTTGTGCATGTGAATAGTGTCATGAAACAAAATTTTAAATACCGGATTTGAAATAACGAAAACTAATTAAATTCCAAAAGTAACTAAATATGCACTCAGTGGAAACTAACTGAAACTCACTGTAAAGTGCATTAAGAAAAGTTGCGTGACATGAATTTCTGACTTGGAATGTCTACAAAAATAAAATGCTGCTCTACTCAGAAGAAAAAATATCTGTTTGGGATGGCCTACACTTTTCACTGCTTGCTTAGCACAGCACCTGATAATTGTGACCGACAATTGTTTCCTAGTAAGTGTGTAAAGTGAGATATACCCACAAAGAAAAGTAACGTATCTCATGCCCAGCTTGTTGTTTTGTGTCTAGCGTAGTGACGTTCTCCAAAGCAGGTATAACTCAGCAGATGCAGTGGCAGATGCTACTCACTAAAAAATTGGTTCTCTGTGGCTTGCGCACACGACAAAATATTCAGAACTTTACTAGGAATGATGGAGGAGGGTTTTGCTGTAAAGAAAGTCGTTCTTGAAAAAATAAACTCTTTGTCAAAAAAGACTGTACAATATATGAAGACCTTAACTATTACGAAATTCTCTCAGTACAAAAATTACAGATACTCCAACCAATTGCGCTATTTCTGGCATAATGAAAACAAAGAGATCAAATCAATACCAAGCATGAAAATCATTAGTTATATGATGGACAAAGTTTTCCCTCAATTCATGGTTCTGACAAATAAACGTTTCATTCTTGCGCATGCTTTGGTTACCTTGAAAAAATCCTCCAAAAAAGTTTCTACATCAACCGACTCAATAACATATGTTTGCAAACAAGTATTATCTCCATAATAAAGTAAAACATTTAATTTCTCACATACTCAAAAATATCAAATCTCCTTCTCTAAAAACTCAATTGCTCGCTACTGTGCCTCAAATAAAAATACCCCAGCACTGTACAACTGACAGGCGAGCAAGCGAACCACACAGACTCAAGTATCTTATTCACTACTCGTTCAGCGCGCTCATTCTTCTTTGTCCTACCACAGCAAACGTGCATTAATCACAACGACAGAAAACATAAGAAAACCTTACGTTACGTTCTGGAAAAGCATGGAGATTTCGCATGCTAAAGATGGGTCTTCTTTCACACGTTTACTTGCTTTTGAATACTTGGTGATTCGAATCTAGGCATCTCTAACCTCAAGTGACTTATAGGCAGTTCTTTCAACTTTAAATGATATTTTACGTACTGGAGAGCGTTAATTTTGTGGTATGTTCTTTTATACTGCCCTTGAGGGATTTAAAGATTTCGAATATTTAAATATTTCGAATGTGTATTCACAATTACCAGGGCTAAATAGTAACTTTAATTGTTGTATATGGGATTTCAGTTCAAGTTATTTGTGGAAAATCATTATCTGGGATCAGTTTGCTTACTTTGCCAGTTATTCCATACGTAACCGCATTCGTGTTGAAATTTCAATATTTGATCCAATGGGACAGTGTATCTATTGAATATTAGCTGCACTTTGCTTAAGGGTCGCATGTCACACGTGTGTTCATGTACAATTTACTTTTTGTTAGTGGTTTTTAGCAGTTATGGTGCGTTTGTTGCAGATACAGCACCTGCAGGTCATTCGACGGTGGAGTAGAAAAAATTTGCAGTTAATTACTTCCGTCAACATCAATTTTGCTCTCAGATTATTGGGCGGTGATAGTTTCTACTAGGAAAGTACATTACTAGAGTTAATAAGACGTATAACATGCACCTTATCACTGTTTGAGTTAGTGAAGCGTGTAGTTTACACTTTTTCGTCACATATTAAATGTTCGAATGGTATCACGACTGAGTAGCTTTCCCCCATTGTTGCACGTTGAGGAACTTTGTCATTTCCTTATTACTAGTTAAAGGTCAGATCGAATTATCCATAAATAGCATTTTCTGTTTTGGGGGTATACATCAGGACATGTACTAGATCATATTTTTGTGTGAACACTTGTGGTTAGTTTACTTGTTTATCAATATGTAGTGCATTTCCATGACGGTGATGCAACCTTTAAAGGCATTTTAGAGAAGCCAAATTTCTTATAAATTTGAGGTAAGGAATGCTTACTTGGAAATGATTGGCTGGAAAGGTACGTAGCCAAATGCGTTGTGATAAAGGGAACAGACGAACCATTGTTTGCACGTATTAAGAAATTAATGTACAGTAATGCGTTCGTACTTGCAGACAGATACGCAGAAGTGAGGCAGCACATGCTTGCACAGGATAGACAGGCGTGGGGACTGAATTAAACCATTCTTGGGACCGGACACAACAATAATAGCAACAACACCACTTACTAACATTGTACCGTAGGCAACCGACCAATATGTAGACGTACACTATGAGGGATCCTGACCCTAATACGAGGTAGAGTAGTAACGTTTTAGTTGTTGTTTAGAAAATATGAAGTCATACGAATAATTTTTTCTTTATCTGCAGGTGCATCTCTGCAGCCTTGTGAAATACTGAGATCCCCACGCGACAATATCACAGCAAACCACCACAGGGCCAAAATAAAATAGCGCAGCCCATTTGTAAATAAAAACTTCATTACGTAACTTTATATATTGAATTGCTGAAATTTCCTAATAACATCGCTCACGATGTGTGCCTGCATACTGATCAGTTTGCCTATCGCACAGTATAAACAACGTGCTGCTACACATCTATGGCGACCAAATATCCTCACTGAAATTGATCACAAGTTTGGAGACATGTCTAGGCAAACATTTCACCCACAAATATTAGAGCTGTGTGGCTAGACGTCATCAGTGTCACCACTGAAATGTACCCACATCTTCCTACCAAACATAAAGTCAAACGGACCATCTCAGTTTTCGACAAAGTGTTTAGTGATGAAGCGAACGTGGAACAGATATATTCACGAAAGCTGCCACAGATATGATAAACTACGACCAAGTTTTGCGGCCATACAGGAGACTTTTCCCTGACGCTAAACACAATATCTTTGCAATATCTTTGCCTAGCGTGTTGGACACTTTTTTTTCTCGCCTAACTCGAGGCTTCTGGTATACAGGAATTCAACGACTGTCGTTGCAACATTGGAGTCTTCAATCTCGTGTAGAAATCTGATGTGGGTCGACTGTGATCATTTATTTGCCTCTAATACTCGAAACCGGTTGAGAACGGAAAATGTGCCGGCCTGAGTGGCCGAGCGGTTCTAGGCACTACATTCTGGAACTGCGCGACCGCTACGGTCGCAGGTTCGAATCCTGCCTTGGGCATGGATGTGCGTGATGTCCTTAGGTTAGTTAGGTTTAAGTAGTTCTAAGTTCCAGGGGACTGATGACCTCAGAAGTTAAGTCCCATAGTGCTCAGAGCCATTTGAACCATTTGAACGGAAAACGTCTTATGAAACATGGCAGATCATATAAAGTTACAAACAAAGACAGACTTAAAATGCAGATTGTTTTAAAACCACACATGAGAGTGCAACAAAGCATTGTTTGGTATGTTTTTTTGAGTCTTTTACTATTATTCTTTAAGAGTTGAGAAGAAACTGATAAGTTTTCATCACATGTCTAGTGTTTTGTAATAGTCGTGAATTTATTATTGTAAGAAGAAACTTAAATGCTGCAACAATTGCGAAAAAAATCCATGGTCTAAGGTTAGCGTACTTGACCAATAATCGAAAGATCCTGCGTTCCGGGTTCGATCCCAGCCACTGCACAACTATTCAATAAAAAGCATAAACAATGGTGGCCAACGACCTCTCTGGTCCTGCCAACGGCCTTATCAAAGAGGAACAGACAGAGGTTCAGGGCAGCCTCTTGCCCTTGTGGTTGATAAACGCCCCTAAAAAGAGGAAGAATCAGCAATGATCAAAAGCATGACGATGTAGAAGGCAAAGGAAACTACTGCTTTAAAGGCAGATAACGTGTATACACAGGACATGTGACCTGTAATTGAAAAAGTGTAATATTGGTCTCTCCATTCGGGATTAGCCCCCATTCGGATCTCCATGAGGTGAATGCCACGGGATAGGTACTCAGGAGAGAAAGACTGGACAACCAAAGAAAATGTAAGGTACTAGTAGTTGGAACGGGACATGTTTGAAGTTGGTAGGAAAACTAGCAGATTTGAAAAGGAAAATGCAAAGGCTCACTAGTAACTTCTTCTTCTCCGCCTAGTAATGACGCAACCAGCCCTCGTCCCTGATGATTATGCGTCTAAAGAAGCCATCTAGAATTGCCTGATACGGTTGGGATGTTGCTCCTCCTATATCTGTTCGGTGAGTTTCTTTTTTTTCACCTCGGCCTCCAGTTCCCTTGCGATTCACTATTCTTCACAGAGAGGTTGTCCGACACTTCGTTCTTCTCATTCACACTTCTCTAACGACATTAGAAGCGTTGTTGCATTGTTGCCGTTCACTTCATCTTATTCAACGTGGCTCGTCGCAACCTTGTTCTCTTTCCAGTACAAAAGAAAGAATTACAGCACGATGCCACACTTTATCACTGGGCTGCGCCGATCCGTTTTGGATGCCCTACTGGAGTGCTACGGTACTCTGTCTTTGAGATTTCATTGTGTAGCAGGTAGGGGCGGGAAAAGGCCATCGGTTAACACTTATACCAGTATTTTAGCTCTGAATAACCGGTATTTTTCAGTATTTGTTTGGTCTAGATTGTAACAGGTATTTTTCTCTTTTGTTGACAACGGTATAAAACCAATGTATCAATTTACCAAAGCAGAGGTTCTAAAATTTTTGGTTCTAGATAAAACTTTTTAAAAAAGAAATTTTTTTTTGGTGGGACGTTCTATGCATTCTGAAAGGCTGATATCGTCTTTGAATGATATTGTTTCAGAATTTACGAACAGATTGAACAATAAATATTCGACATTGGATTAATTCAGTGCGGAAATTTAAACTATTGTCAAGTAATCGCTCCTCGTTTACCGACTATCTACATTGTTAATCTGACTGTTTTAAAAGAGCAGTTTTGATCTGGTTGGCAACATATCAATTACATTCAAATTCCTGTTAAAAAGAAAAGAAGTATAATTGACTAAAAACCGACTTTTCCATTCGAAATAGTTAAAGTAAAAGAACGTACAACTTTTGCGCAAAAGCTCATCACTTGTATGCCATTTCTATGAAATAAAGGACGGAAATCCCTTAGAAATGGACAGTTTAACACGAAAAATGTTTACACCGTTTAGCATCGACTATTCGTAACGCTTAAATAGCCTTACGAACCTCAATTACAACGTGATTTTTTAACAGAGGTTGTAGAAAGTTAGAATCAGTAGGAGAATATTGGTGAATTTTTTGTAGTACTCAAACCCTCACTACATTTCGAGAAAAGCAGCGAAAGGTGGACGGACTAAATTTTCTTCTATTTACCTGTTTCATTTGATAGTTTGATCTTGTGTTTCTTGAAAGTCTGACAGATTCGTAGAATTTTTCAGCCTTTGTGGGATGTGCGCTGTTATTGTTGGAAAAATAGCGATGAAAAAGCCGGTTATCTTGAGCAGTTTCAACAATCAGGTTAAACGGAGATGAAAATAAGCGGAATAACGGAAACCAGTTGTTTCAGGGACAACCGCCAGGACAGCGGACATGTACGTACAAACAAACAAAAAGTTAATTTCGTAACATTGTTATTCCGAGTGATGTCTGTACAACTGTACGACTACCATTCGTGGCTCGACGGGAGACCAACAGGCTATCGCTGCGGCTGGGAGACGGATTGAGGGAGGATGTGCTGATACCACGTGGGGGCCACGCGCCGTTCCCCTCCGAGCAGCGCGCCCGCAGGACGGCGAAATAGTTGGCCGCGCTGTTTACGTGGTGCCGTGACGTAAGCGCTAATCTGTGTGCGCAGGCCAGCGATAGCCCGGGGTGACCGGCGCTCGGCAGCCGCCAGCGGCCAGGGCGGGCTGTCCGCACCGACACACACATCACATGAGTCACGGGATCAGCGGCGCCCCAGTCGTGAGTGCATTTCTACACGTCCACCTGCGTTTGTATTAGCATTTCACTGACGGAAAAAAAATCGCAACCCCAAAAAATAATTGATGTGGAGTAACGAAATTTCGGGAATTGTCTTGGTGATATATTTAAGCGATTAACATTGCAATATCACAGGTTAATGCAGGCGTGAGATAAGCCATTGGAAAAATGAAATGTTGGTACATTCATTACCAATGTAACCTCCACAATGCTGAATGCAAGCATGTAGACATGCCGGCATTGTGTTGATAGGTGCCGGATGTGAGTTTGTGGGATGGAGTTCCACGCCTGTTGCACTGTTTGTGGGTGACGCTGGAATTGTCGTCCGATGATAAGGCATATGTGCAGATCTGGTGATCGAGCAGGCCAAAACAATATATCGATAACCTGTAGAGCGCGTCTGGTTGCAACTGCGATGAGTGGCAGAGCATTATCCATTTGGAAAACAACCACTGGAGTACTATTCATGATGGTAGCACTACAAATCGAATTACTAGATTGACGTACAAATCTGCAGTCAGGGTGCTTGAGATAACAACGAGAGTGCTCCTGCTGTTCTGCTGTTATAAAAAAACGCACCCCAGACCGCAACTCCAGGTGTAGGACCAATGTGTATAACACGCAGAGAGGTTGCCCTCAGACCCTCAAAAAAAAAAAAAGGTTCAAATGGCTTTGAGCACTATGGGACTTAACATCTGAGGTCATCAGTCCCCTAGACTTAGAACTACTTAAACCTATCTAACCTAAGGACATCATGCCCGAGGGAGAATTCGAACCTGCGACCGTAGCAGCAGTGCGTTTTCGGACTGAAGCGCCTAGAACCGCTCGGCCACCACGGCCGGCGCCACGTGGTCATCCGGAGCCCGAACTTCTTGCGAACGTACGTTATCGTGACCACCGCTGCCAGTAATCATGTACGGTGGCTAAATTCCAGCCAAGACATTCAGCTTCTAATAGTCCTGTTCCACGACCTCGTTCAAACTGAGTGAGCTGTTGATAATAGCATCTTTGTCGCTTTAAAGGCATTCGTGACTAACGTCAACTCACCACGTCCAGTCTCAAAGGTAAGTAACGCTCACTACTGCTACAGTATGTATTTAATGCGCGCCTCATTTGCACCCTCATAGTGACGCTACAAGCGCCAATCCTATGCGATAGACGCGAAATTTTAATAGACGTCATCTTTCAGATTTAGAAACATGCGTACCAGCTTTTGTTTGTGTCGCACAAACTCATACTGGTGTTGCGACTTTTTTTTCGTCCGTGTAGTATTTGCAGTTTATTCTTCCAAGTATCATTTTACAATGATACAGGATTTGCCAGCTCAATACAACGAAAAAATAAGAAATATGAATATACACCTGTGTTTAATGAACAGAGGACAAGACAGGCAGTAGACTGGAACCTTATTGAAGGAAGCATACCGGCATTTGCCTGAAGTAACTAAGGTTAACGACGGAAAAATCAGAATCCCTGGCTAGTGCATGGGCCACCATTGATTGTGAAAACAGATAAATTTTAGTTGTTTGCGCAGTACCATTTCTGGCAGACGGTTGGGTGGTAAGAATAATTGCAGCTTTTCAGTTAGGGAAAGTGGAGTGTTAGTTAAGTGTGTGTGGAGACCTTATTTCCATCCAAATATTTCCATCAGTTTGAGTTGACCAGACACTTATTGCTAGGATATTTTGTTAGTTCACATTCATAGTCAACTTCTGAATTCCATTTACGGTCAGAATGCTTTATCTAAAATTTCTGTCCATGGGAAGTAAGGGGATTCATTTCCACTCTTACCATACCTTCGCCAACGATAGTTTGTGATGTTTGTCATGTTCGAAATTTATTCTCACCCAGTGCATATTTGATTAATAGTTCGTGTTATACATTCTGATCTTCGTTACCCGGAAGCTAATGTTTGTTTTCAGTTGAGTAAAGCCTTTGATTCACTGGATGGGTTTAATTTTTTGATCACTGATTACCCCTACTGGTGCGAGTGCACAGTTACTTATTGGGAGGGTCCATCTCAAGTTAGCGTTATCCCTGCGGGTGGATCTCAGTAGGTTTCTGAAGGACGTTTTTCTAGGCCAAAGGCGTATTCTGGGTCAGTAAGTCACAACAGGTACGCACTCCTCACAACAAGGAGCTGATGGCAAGATCGTGTCTTGCAGTGTGTATGAAAGAAAAAGTATCGATCTTGAGCCAGCTAGTCCACATATATTTTCTCTTCCCACCAAAAGTTTAAGTAGCTAGCAGTGGATACTTCTTTCAAGATAAGAGCTGGTTTTAAGCTTTCTGATCAAATTCCTTACCTAAAGTTAGAAACAGACATCGCAGTGTTGCACTAGCAGGCGCGTTTGGGGGGATGGTGGATGGGGGCGAAACATTTTAAGGCTGCACGATGTCAGTGGATTTATTGTCTTCTCCAAGAGTCAGTTTGCAACAAATAAATTGTTCTCCTGTACGTTGTGTTTAGTCGCTTCCGTCAAAAACTGTTTGTACAAGCCTTGTTTACTAGGTTTTGACGAAGTAATGAGGACATCCTTATATCTAACTGCGTTCCTCATCCATCGTTTTTTGAATTCTCGGTCTTTTGGAGGCATACGTAGACCGTTGGCAATAATTTTCCAGAAAGGGTTACAGCTTACAGCACTATGTAAGTGAGGGTTACTTCGTCCGTGTAGAGTATACGGGCACTTCTGACACCAATTGTAAGTGTGTACAGGGTTTCAATGGTTCAAATGGGTCTAAGCACTATGGGACAATATCTGAGGTCATCAATCCCCTAGACTTAGAACTACTTAAACCTAACTAACCTAAGGACATCACACACATCCATGCCCGAGGCAGGATTCGAAGTTGCGATCGTAGTAGCTACGTGGTTGCGGACTGAAGCGCCTAGAATCGCTCGGCCACAGCGGCCGGCTATACAGGGTTTGGGAAATGGGGAGGCGGTTATTAGATATGCCTCATGACGACGGGGTGCAAAAGGTCGAAAGGTCAGGCTGAGAGAGTGGGCATCCAGGGCTTCCGTTCAATGACAAAACAGGGAATTAAATACAATAAAGAGGATATATCAATATACGGAGTACAAAAGGCGCGCCTAAGGTCGGAAGTTAGCAGGCTTAGGCCAGTCTAGGAGGTCGAACAATGAAATGAAATGGGCAACGAAAGGGGAAGCGGTTCATGTTGACTTACGTTGGTGGCCGGTCGCAAAGAGCAGAGCCAGAGGCTGTGCCTTCCAAGAAGACGTCTGTTCTGCTCGAAGTCTGTAGAGAGAAGCAAGTGTGTTCTGCACCGCAGGACGCTCCGGCGTCCACACACGTGATCGGTATACCGCGCACGTTATTAGCTAAAATCAATGGCGTGAATTCACTAGCAGTTTCAGCAGAGGGCTCAGGGCGTCTCCTGTTAGCAGCTTTAACTGGACAAAACTGCCTCGGTTTTGAAAGACAAGCGACATGTAGACACGGCGTCAGTTACTCTGAGAGAAAACTTGTAAAGATTCCAGTGGGCGTTTGAAATAAATTTCTTAAACCATTTCCCAAATTTATTCCTTGACTGGCTGCCATCTTGCACATTCATATTCGGCTTATTTGCAGTTAAAATAACTTAAAAATTGAAAAAAAGATAAAAAAAAATAAATTACGCATGTCGACTCGACCCTTAGACTCTCAGATTACCGTTCTGTAGCCACTGTGCTGTGCCAACCACTTCCTGGCAACTACGCTAACATGAGTCGCTAATTCTCTACCCGTCCCGCAACACGAATGCTGTTTCGCCTGAACGCTTCGCCATCTGGAGCTCCCATTGTTGTCAGTTTGATTTCTGACCAAGTCTTGCACGTGCCACAGATCTGGACGAAATCGGCGAATAGGTGCGGTCCCCTCGTTAGGTGCGCGATACCAGCACGCGCAAGAACTTGGATGAACGAGAAGCAATGTCTGCGGCACTACCATCGCGGTTGCCTGCAGACGCGGTTAACGGATGACGTTGCGACGCCTGCCGGCAAGACTCGAGACGTCGGCCGTGGAGCCAAGGCGTCGGCCTGGGACGTTCGCAATCAAGGCGGGCTGTAGCTGGAGGTGGAGGCGGAGGAGGCGGCGGCGGCGGCGGGGCGGTGGCTCCTTTGAGCGCGGCGGCGCCTGCTTTGAGGCGGTCGTAATTACCTCGCGCCGTGTTATTGCTGCCCCCGGGTCCTGGCCGCCTACAAGAAGCGCCACCACCCTCCATTACGGAAGCTCGCCCCGTCCGCTGCTACGCGGAGCGCAGCCTCTCCACGGGGCTTCCCCGCCGAGCCGGCTACTGTGCCTCTGCTAAATTGTCAACACGCTGTTCCTATCTATACTGAGTGTTTGTCCCTTGCAGAGGCGAATAGGGGACTATGTCAAAGACGTCTGTTAGAAGCCGTTATTCATACAGTGGTGTCCAAAACTTACGTGTCACTGCCAAGTAAAATTTCTCGATGAAACTTGGACCACAGATTAAGTTTATACACAAGGTAACTGAAAGAAATACGCACTGAAAAATAGGGTTTGTGATCATCAAGGTCAGCAATGCTGTTCTGCAACGTGCAGCCATGCTGGACAGAAGATTGGTAAGGACGTATTGAGGAAGGGTGTGCTATTTGTCCAGCAGCGCGGTTGTCCACTGCTGGACGGTTGGTCTATGTGTCCCCAACGTGTCCTGCTCGACAGGATTTAAGGCGAGGGACCGAGCAGGCTAGTCCATTCGCTGAGTATCCTCTCATTCCAAGTGATCGTCCTCCTGCACTGTTCCTTGCGGTCGCGCATTTTCATCCACAAAAACGAAGTCAAGGCGGAATCTAGTCCTGGAAAGACGCACATGGGCAGGGTACAGTCTCACAACATCTGTGGAACTTGCTGCACATATAATTTTGCTCTGACTCGGGAAACTACACTCATGCTCATAAAGTAAGGATAATGCTGATACACGGTGAAACAACGCTCTGGTGAGCGGTTTGCGGGTTTAACTCACCTCGAGGTATGATCATGCGGTGCATTTGACCTGCGGTCACCGCGCGGTGGCGCTGGCAGCAGACCACATACGCAGAGGTGTGTTGGTGCATATCAGAGTACGGTGCAGCGAGTAAGTGTGCAGACGTTTTCAGACGTGCTAATGGTGACTGTGTGTTTAAAATGGTTCAAAGAACACATATTGATGACGTTATGAGGGGTAGAATACTAGGGCTACTGGAGGTTGGTCAAACATAGCAGGTCAAAGTGTGATCTCAAGATTAGGACAACGATTCCAGCAGACAGGAAACGTATCCAGGCGCTACAGTACGGGACGTCCACAATGTACAACACGACAAGAAGACCGTTGTCTCACCATCAGTGCCCGCAGACGGCCACGGAGAACTGCAGGTAGCCTTTCTCGGGACTTACTGCAGCCTCTGGAACAGTTGTCTCCAGACACACAGTCTACAGACGGCTGAACAGACATAGTTTATTCGCACGGAGACCTGCAAGGAGCATTCCACTGACCCCTGGTCACGGGAGACCCCGTAAAGCCTTGTGTCAAGAAAACAGTACATGGTCATTGGAACAGATGTCCCAGGTTATGTTTACGGAGGAGTCCAGGTATAGTCTGAACAGTGATTCTCGCCGGGTTTTCATCTGGCGTGAACCGGGAACCAGATACCAACCCCTTAATGTCCTTGAAAGGGGCAGGTATGGAGGTCATGGTTTGATGGTGTAGGGTGGGATTATGATTGGTGCACGTACACCCCTGCATGTCTTTGACAAAGGAACTGTAACAGATCAGGTGTACCGGGACGTCATTTTGCACCAGTATGTCCGCCTTTTTAGGGGTGCAGTGGGTCCCACCTTCCTCCTGATGGATGATAATGCACGGCCCCACCGAGCTGCCATCGTGGAGGAGTTCCTTGAAACAGAAGATATCAGGCGAATGCAGTGGCCTGCCTGTTCTCCAGACCTAAACCCCATCGAGGACGCCTGTGATGCTCTCGGTCGGCGTATCGCTATACGTCCTCAAATCCCTAGGACACTTTAGGAGCTCCGACAGGCACTGGTGCAAGAATGGGAGGCTATACCCCAGCAGCTGCTCAACAAACTGATCCAGAGTATGCCAACCCATTGTGCAGCCTGTCTACGTGTGCATGGTGATCATATCCGACACTGATGTCGGGGTACATGCACAGGAAACAGTGGCGTTTTGTAGCACACATGTTTCGGGAGGGGTTTCTCAACTTATCACCAATACCGTGGACTTACAGATCTGTGTCGTGTGTGTTCCCTATGTGCCTATGGTATTAGCACCACGTTGTTTGGCACCACATTCTGCAATTATCCTTAATTTATGAGCATGAGTGTAGTAAACAGCAAGACATGTCTTTAAGAGCCAAGCTACAAATTACTATGCACAATTTCAACGAATAACGCGAATTATTAAAGATCCTAACTCCAGATCCTAAAGTGAAGTTTTGCACAGAAAAATTATCTAATATGAATGGTAGTTGTTTAACAGAAACAATATCTCGATTACCACAGTAATTTATTCAATAAAAATAAAATATTCATGGAGATCATAAATGAAATGTGAAATACTGTACAAATTATTTATGCAAACTCTAACTAATGGACATGTTGATTTGCTGCGTTACATGAACCAATAAGAAAATGCTCCTCTGGCGCTAATCGCGATCTGAATACTACTCCAGAATCTTGTTAGCTCCGAATGGAGGACAGTCATTGTTGACAACATAGTAATTGAAAAACCCATACATTCATGGACCTATTACAGTTGCTGGTCCTGATTTCCACAAGTGTGGAACAAGAAAATGCCCTATCATACCAGCGCTGCTACTTATCTAATGGTGCTCATCGTAGTTATTCACCAACAGTCGTGCAGAACTCCGCCGTCGAGTGAATGGTTCTGAGGCAAAGGTCGAGGGTCGCGCCGTCTTCGCTGCACTGCTCGTCTGCCAAGATGCACACTGCTGTCAGTCTCCAGTGTAAGTGACACAGAACCACGTCTCGTCTCCGAATGAACTCTAATGGTGTGTCGGGTCACGGAGTCTGATCCGCTTTCCTTTGCGTTTAGTCTCTGATTCCTTAATATTTTTACAGAATTTTTACAGGAAGAAGGTATTTGTTCCTTCCAAACCGTACAAGCCAGCCAACAGCAGAAAATGATTATGTGGCCTCTCAGTAGCGGGGTTCCTTCAAGCATCCAAAATCCTGCCAATACTGCGAATCGCTATAAAACGCCAATCACATTACACAACGCCCTTCTAATCCAAAAAACTGCCGTTTCAACTCAGCACTGAAAAATTTACCACTGGTGCATTTTTGAGCCTAGCGACTAGCTCCACATCAGAGGGCCTCTTGAAATAGAAAGCTGCTCAGAAAGCTATATCATTATTTTCGGCAAACCATGCTTCTTTTGGTAACTGTTAGAGGTGTATGCTCAAAAGGCTCTCTGCAAAATATGAGAAAGTGCTGCTCTCCTGTTGCTAGAGTCACATCCCGTCCTCATTTTCGCCTCTGGCCAGGCCTCAGTTGTAAATCACGCAATGAATGGCGTGCTAACCCCCTCCCCCCTCTCCCTACCCCTTGGCTGGCCCTGACAACCTGACTTCTGCCGAAAGGAACATCTGAGGCTCCAGCCTCGGTGCCTATTCTGTATCTTTCCGCCACTGTGCCGATCGTTTCGGTACTGAATAGCACCGAACGGTCTAGTACTCGAATTAGAGTCTCTTAGCGATACCGTTCGGGTCTAGAGAACCAAAGCGCTGTTGTCAGTTCGTGTCAAGCAAGCCAATCAAAAGCAAGCGGCCACAGATCCGCGCATGCGTACTGCAGCGCGCACAGCGCCACGAACACAAAGCGGCTAGCAGACAACACAGGCGCGCTATTCTTCCAAGTACCGAAAATTGCATTTACGTTGCCATAGCGCATGACGCCCGATTCCATCGAGCTGACGTGCCCCCCTTCATCGCCCTTGCCGCCTCATTAACACTATCAGGCGCAGTATATCCATTTCCATGATTCTCAGCTGAAATGCATAAAAATTTTTACAGTTTCTCTGATCGCATGTTTCCATGCATGCATAATAAGGATAGCATATATGACTGTATTCTGCAGATTGTCGTAAATGCCGCATTATGTCATCTTATTCTCATTCACACTGACATAGTGTTTTGGATTTTACGTTTCGGAAATGAGTTAGGAATGTGTGTAGTACCACATTGTACTAATAAATCTACAAAATGATGGGCTGTGCTGCTGGTCCCGACGGAGGTTCAAGTCCTCCCTCGGACATAGGTTGTGTTTGTCCTTAGGATAATTTAGGTTAATTTGTGTGTAAGCTTAGGGACTGATGACCTTAGCAGTTAAGTCCCATAAGTTTTTACACACATTTGAGCATTTTTTGAACATCTATAGAAACACCCGAAAAACTGATTCTGAGAGTTTCAAAGAATAAGAAGATAAACAGAATGTGGTTATAACACTCTCCTAGAGATCCAAATGATTAAGTAGTCCACTTCCCTATATAATGCGTCGATTTGGGTCTTAAAAACAAAATTGAAAAAAAAAACGCATTTTCGAGAGCTCCTGCAGTTCGTCGAAGTTTATAACATGCATCTCTTGAATGAAAATGTTTCGTATATGGTGCTAAAGTCTAAAAATATTACGGCAGAGATCTTTCATCTCTGTCTACTGTGGTTGAAGATTCGATCGCAGATAAATACTTGTGACAAGCAAGATTATGAAGATGACTGCTGCTAGTTACATTCCCAGTAATTTAAGTTGTGCTCTTAGATTCCTGTCTAACCGCATACCCGGAAATCGCTACATATACGGAAAAAATGGTGAATTACTTGTAACAAGAAAAAATATAAAGGTCACTGTCTGTTGTTTCACTCACAGCAATTTCATCTCCAACAATTTCATATTTCGTATTTTAAACACACAGAAATCACGAAGTCATTACTGACAAGGGAACCTCCCCATCGCACCCCCCTCAGATTTAGTTATAACTTGGCACAGTGGATAGGCCTTGATAAACTGAACACAGATCAATTGAGAAAACAGGAAGAAGTTGTGTGGAACTGCGAAAAAATAGCAAAATATACAAATTGAGTAGTCCATGGGCCATCAAGGAGAACGTGAGCTCAGGAGTGCTGTGTTCCCGTGGTAGCGTGAGCAGCTGCAGAAGAAGAGGTCCTTGGTTCAAGTCTTCCCTCGAGTGAAAATTTTACTTTCTTTATTTTTGCATAGTTATTATCTGTCCGTTCGTTCATTGACGTCTCTGTTCGCTGTAATAAGTTTAGTGTTTGTGTTAGGCGACCGCATCGCAAAACCGAGCGATTAGTAGACGAAAGGACGTGCCTCTCCAATCGGAACCGAAAACATTTGATCGCAAGTTCATAGGTCAACCGATTCCTCCACAGGGAAACACATCTGATATATTCTATACGACACTGGTGACGGCATGCGCTTCACATGACAGGAATATGTTGTCGACCCACCTAACCTGTACACTTGGCGAATGGGTAAAAAGATTCTTCTACCTAGCCCGATTTAGGTTTTCTTGTGGATGTGATAATCACTCCCAAAAAAGTGATGAAAACATAAGAGTTTGTCACATAAACTGAAAATAAAAAATTTAAGTTTTCGCTCGATGGAAGATTTGAACCAAAGACCTTTCGTTCCACAGCTGCTCACTTTACCACCAGACCACGGCGCTCCTGCGGTCACAGTGCCCTAGATGCTGCTTATCTTCTCATGAACTACTCAGTTTGTATATTTTGCTTATTTTTTTCACAGTTCCACACAACTTCTTCCTGCTTTCTCAATTGATCTGTGTTCAGTTTTTCAAGGCCTATCCACTGTGCCAACTTATAACTAAATCTGAGGGGGGTGCGATGGGGAGGTTCCCTTGTGAGGAAGTGCGCTCTTACATGTAAGTAATAACGAATATTGCAGAAAAATGTTAACTTACAAGAAAAACAATGTCTCACAACGTGTTGCATACATGAAGAGGAAAAAAAAAATTTTTAAGTCCGCCCATGCACGAACCCGTGACCTTTAGTATCGGATTTCCGTGCACTAGCCACCTTTTTTTTTTTGGCCACTTCAAACAACAGCCACGCACTGCTCATTTTTTGTAGTGTAGTGTAGAGGAACGTAGGCTGACTTCGTTGCCAAACGGTGCTCCGTATGTCATTAATGCATGATAGTTTGGAAAGTTTCCAACATTAGGCTTCACATAATTGCTTTCCATTGTTACTTGAAAGTTGTAAACACGTTTCGATAATTACTAACTAACCTATTTGTGGGAAAAAGTACGTAAAGGCACTAGTAACGTCAGTTCACACTCATGTAATATAAGTAAGCAGAGCCGATGTCTTGATATTTAATGATCTTTAAACTCTTATTTGCATAAAAATAACGCGTATTTTGAGGGGATATTGACCGAAAACTCTTTTTTTGTTGGATGTAATCATTCACAGTAACAACCTAACCCAATCGTATTTCTAACAAAGGAAAATAGTCTATTACGAACTCACTTTTCAACTAGGTGCATCCTCTGGTGATTCTTTAGTAACACAATCACTAAATCCAAAGCTAAAACCGCTAAATATGTTTAAAATAACAAATTATAGGTGTACGTAAACCACAGCTCACCGATCGACAGGGCTGAACCGAAATCCAAAATCTCTCGGTAGAATTGTCGTAAAAACCGGTGGGAGGACCGTTCGGTACCAAGTCTCAGAAGGTTATTGAATAGGATATTTACATAAAGAACCGAAAATGACGTCACTACCGAGACTAACCTACTACACCGATCGCTTTGAACGATACAGAATAGGGCCCCTGGGCTGACGCCATAAAGGCCACCTTTTCGCTACTTCACTGCCTCGTCCATCCCAAATCCAGTGGGCTGTGCCACAGATAAAGATATGTTACTCCATGGTGGTGCCTTGTCACGGACACGGAAAGCATCCCGAAAACATGGGAGTTCAACACTGTGTTAAGAGAAATGAAGCTAGAAAGAGTTGAGTATGAACTGTCACTATGTTTCGATACACATTAATAAAACCATTGCTATTGGATTTCACTCTGTTATCACTCGCCAATTACTGCATCATCTTCACATTAAATGAAAAAGGCGTGTGAGATATCCTGCGGGTCAGTACATTTAAGCAACATTACGCCTACCCACACCCTAAACGTGGACCATGAAAACGATAACGTTCGCCAGTGTTGCTTGGGTACTTTGATCTCGCCATATGAGGGTACATCCACAGTCACAACTCAGACTGAATCTGCTCACTTCCGAGACGAGGATCTGACCCTACTCTTCGTTGGTACAGTTCCTATATTCTTGGTGCCATTGTTGTGCCTGTGTCACGCAACGTATTGGCCGTTCGGCAAAGAGACCATCCCCATGCAGTCGCCTTACCACTGTAGAGGGTGAGATTTCGTGCCTCGCAGTCTTGCATTTAAGTACTCATTCTTCTGTACATGTTTGGAATGGGGGAGAAACCTTAACATTTAGTATTGTGCTAAGTACCCTCTTCCACGTAATTGACAGGGGACTGCAGATTGTGTTCGCAGTTGTAAATGTTGCCGTATACGATCAATGTGTGTATAGTTTTTCCGTGTGGCTAGAGCTTCCCGTCGGGTAGCCCGGTCACCTCGTACAAGTCTTTTTAGTTGACGCTACTTCGGTGACTTGCGTGTCGGTAAGGATTAAATGATGATTAAGACAACACAAGAGTCCAGTCCCCGACCGGAGAATATCTCCAACCCGACCGGTAATCGAATCCAGGCCCCTTGCATGGCATTCTGCCGTTTTACCACTCAGCTGAGGAAGTGGACTATACAATTCGATCGTAGGAATGGAGTTATTTGACAGTGGAACAGGATAGACATGGATAGAAGGACCCTTGACTGCTAAGCCGCTGAGTCCTTCTATACAACATTTATTTAACAAACAACGTCGTCAGTTTGCATACATTGGTATTTGATAAACAGTTGCACAGTGTCATTAGTATTAACAATTAAAACTTTGTATAGGTACTAAGTTACAAAATTTTAGGGAATTATAAGGGACACCGCTTACTTTCCCACTTGCGCGCAGCCTTAAGACGTTTTCCAAAGCAAAGAGGGCACACGCTATCATCGAAGGATGTAAACACTTTGCATGAGCAGTGCCAACCCGAGGAAGAATCGACACAGATATATTAAAGACAACTACACTACTGGCCATTAAAATTGCTACACCACGAAGATTACGTGCTACAATTGCGAATTTTAACCGATAGGTAGAAGATGCTGTGATATGCAAATGATTAGCTTTTCAGAGCATTCACACAAGGTTGGCGCCGATGGCGACACCTAAAACGTGCTGACATGAGGAAAGTTTCCAACCGATTTCTCATACACTAACAGCAGTTCACCGGCGTTGCCTGGTGTAACGTTGTTGTGATGCCTCGTGTAAGGAGGAGAAATGCGTACCATCACGATTCCGACTTTGATAAAGGTCGGATTGTAGCCTATCGCGATTGCGGTTTATCGTATCGTGACATCGCTGCTCGCGTTGGTCGAGATCCAATGACTGTTAGCAGAATATGGAATCGGTGGGTTCAGGAGGGTAATACGGAACGCCATGCTGGATCCCAACGGCTTCGTATCATTAGCAGTCGAATGACAGGCATCTTATCCGCATGGCTGTAACGGATCGTGCAGCCACGTCTCGATCCCTGTATCAACAGATGGGGATGTTTGCAAGACAACAAACATTTGCACGAACAGTTCGACGACGTTTGCAGCAGCATGGACTATCAGCTCGGAGACCATGACCGTGGTTACCCTTGACGCTGCATCACAGACAGGAGCGGCTGGGAAGGTGTACTCAACGACGAACCTGGGTGCACGAATGGCAAAACGTCATTTTTTTCGGATGAATCCAGGTTCTGTTTACAGCATCATGATGGTCGCATCCGTGTTCGTCGACATCGCGGTGAATGGACATTGGAAGCTTGTATTCGTCATCGCCATACTGGCTTATCACCCGGCGTGATGGTATTGGTTACAAGTCTCGGTCACCTCTTGCTCGCATTGACGGCACTTTGAACAGTGTACGTTACATTTCTGATGTGTTACGACCCGTGGCTCTACCCTTCATTCGATTCCTGCGAAACTCTACATTTCAGCAGGATAATGCACGACCTCATGTTGCAGGTCCTGTACGGGCCTTTCTGGATGCAGAAAATGTTCGACTGCTGCCCTGGTCAGGTCATTCTCCAGATCTCTCACCAACTGAAAACGTCTGGTCAATGGTGGCCGAGCATCTTGCTGGTCACAGTACGCCAGTCACTGCTCTTGATGAACTGTGGTATCGTGTTGAAGCTGCAAGGGAAACTGTACTTGCACACGCCATCCAAGCTCTGTTTGACTCAATGCCCAGGCTTATCAAGGCCGTTACTACGGGCAGAGTTGGTTGTTCTGGGTACTGATTTCTCAGTATCTATGCACCCAAATTGCGTGAAAATGTAATCACATGTGAGTTCTAGTATAATATATTTGTCGAATTAATACCCGTTTATCATCTGCATTTCTTCTTGGTGTAGCAATTTTAATGGCCAGTAGTGTATATCAGACGACAGAGCCGCATTGGTAATCATGAAGCGAACGTCGAAGAGAATTGGAGTCAATTCGGGCGTGAGGGTCGATAGGCGACCACACAGTACAGCACCTGCAACGCGCCCGTGGGGCCTCTAAGTGCATTCAACAGGTACCGAGCGCTCGCAGTGAGTGGCTGCCCGCTGCGCTAGTGCGGCCGCATTGCATCTCACCACAGCACACACAACACACGGCAGACCACGCCACGTCGTAACATCTCGCCACAGCCGCAAGATCTCGGCGTGCCGCTCCCCCTTCTTCGGAGAACAAGCCCCGCAAACTAACTTGCTCCCCGCAGGAACAAAATACACATAATCTTTCCTTAATTTCGCGTCGAGTGCCCGAGCGTCTCCCCACCCACTGGCGCACAGCCTTGGTCCACCGCCGTCTCACTCACTCGCACAACTCTCGCCTCCTTCACCCCTCCACTGCGCTCTTCCTCCTCCTGATATTCAAACAAGTCCGCGCCGCCTCGGCGCTCTGCTTACCTCATCAAAATGCTAAACAGTTCTTCTTTTCTTGCACGCCGGGCAGGGACCACTCGGCGGTTTATATGTATATATCTATATATACGTTTTTCCCCTTTTTTTCCTCGCCTTTCCTTATTCTTCTGCCGGGAGGAATTTGGCAGGTCTTACGCGGACTGGGGGAAGGAGCCCGCGCCTACCTCCTCCCCCCCCCCCCTCTCTTTACCGTCCAACCCACACCCATCCCGCTGGCTGGCAACATCTGGCGGAGCCCGTCTTCATCAGGCTCCGACGCCAATAATGGCTTCTTAATTAAGTTAAGATCTCTAATTGTGCCAAACACAAAAATCCTTCATCAGCGCCAGCACAGTGGAGGAGGATCCGTGCGCCCGAGGTGGAAGGAGGGAAAAAGAGGGAACGCGGACAATCTCGAGAAAGAATTGAAGGAGTAAAAAAATGAAAGGGAGGGAAAAAGGGGCCCGGCAAAGAAAGGCAAGTGTGTAAGCGGTGAGGGTGGGGGGTAAGTTGGGAAGGGAAAAGTTTGTGGAGTCCGGGATTTCGCTGTCGCGCCGTCTCCACCGGCTGGAGCTCTTTCTCGTCTTACCGTCGGAGTTTTTCTGAATACGTAGCGGCGGCGCTGGGCTCGGTCGCTCGAGTCGCAGCAGCTGAGGCGGCGACGCCAGGCTGAGACCTGCCCGGCGCTCAAACACTGCGGATAAACACAAACAGGCGGGCGAAGCGGGACGGGGTGAGACGCGTGCCATCAGACTTTCAAATGACGGCTGCGCCACGCGGCCGGTCTCGCGCAGGGCTGCTCGGCAAACAGACGCGCCGCGCGGCTCGGAGTGGGGCCGCTGCTGCCCTCAAAGACCGCCTGCGACGCCGGCGCGTGCTTTCCAGCGCCTGAATCCTCGCCACCCGCCACGCCCCTGTCCGACTCAGCGTCCCACGACCTCCGAAAAGAACTGTTGAGTCCATTACGGGCCCGCTTTGAAGTTGCTACTTTGTAGACTAGCCGACTTAGGTTCTGAGATGCTAACGGTCTATCCCGGTATCTCTGATCCTCTCAGATATCGATGTTTACCTAAAGAGAGCTACTCTCACGTAAGAGGGCTATCATTCTCTTCTGTCGCACTCGGAAGTGTACCACTCATTTTACACTTCCTAAAAACTTGACGTCATTTTTAAGTCACACGCAAAGTCGACAACCGCACGAACTGCTATCGACTTTCGTTAGCGTTCGATGCGGGCCTCTCGCACGCGGGTAACATCTCACAACACTTCGTGCGCATGTGACGTCATTTTGACGTCTCCGAGGCCTACGTGAAAGACAGGCCTCGGCGCGTACGTCACGAAGATAGTCCTGCGCTCACTCGCTCGCACAGAGCACCAGAAAAACTGCATTTCTGCATCTGTTAACTCGTAACTAGACGTGTCCGTACAAACGAAAACTGAAGCTTCTACTGGAATCAGTTATTATAGAATCTTACTCTTATTAGTCCTACAATGATGGGAAGTCCATGGGCCTATTTATAATTTGTGACGACTGAACTGGCGTAAAATAAAATAAAATCAGGCTAAAATGATTATCAGTTGCATAAGGCACCACTTCCTGCATGTAATGAGTATTGTTAAGCAGAAGAGACTAAATGCTATAAACAAGTAGCTATACCATCTATATCGAGTATTGACCTTCAATTAAATTTTGCTGTAGCACTGTTAATCAGTAAGACTTCATAATAGCAGATTCCAATGGAAGATCCACGTACTTACACGTCCAGCTGCGAGTTAACAGGGTTTAGAAACGCATTTTGTCTGCTGAGCTAAGTGAGTGAGTTGAGGACTACCTTCGTGACGTACGCGCCGCGGCCTGTCTTTCTCGTGGGCCTCGGACGTCTCACACACAGTATCAACGCTTTATGAAAACCAGTCGTTCTTCGTACAATTTATTCTTATTATTATTATTCGGGACTTCTCCAAACAAATGGAAGACATTAAGCAAATGACTCACTCATCTTTTCTTCAGGTTCTTCTTCTTATTCCAGTAGGCTTTCATTCTCTACCAAAGACTATTTTACGTTCTTCCAACCGCTTTCGTCTTTACTGTTTTTGTTTTGGTTGCTCTGATGCAGCTTCCTGTTTGCCTGCGTTAGGTCTGAAGGTCTCTCTGTCGAACATCTTCGTTTGGACGACATCGAGGAGGAAATCAAAACCAGTTATAAAGCAAAATTTCCAGGAATCGGAGGAGTTACAATTGAATTCTATGTGAAACACTTCAGTATTTTAGGGAAAGGTATTCTAGATATTGCTAATGAAATCCGCAATACGTTATGTCTACAAGTATCTCTGTCTAACTTGTTCGTTGGTATTATACCACCGCTTATGAGGACCTCCAGAAATTCGTTCAAGCCGGCCGGTGTGGCCGAGCGGTTCTAGGCGCTTCAGTCTGGAATCGCGCGACCGCTACCGTCCCAGGTTCGAATCCTGCCTCGGACATGAGTGTGTGTGATGTCCTTAGGTTAGTTAGGTTTAAGTAGTTCTAAGTTCTAGGGGACTGATGACATCAGATGTTAAGTCCCATAGTGCTCAGAGCCATTTGAACCAAATTCGTTCAGCCAAAGTGTTGGATCTTAAGTAATGTTAAATAGTCTGTTATACATTTTCTCACTTGCTTTTCTGGTAGTCTGTTGAGATGATCAAAGAATTTCGTTAGCCCTTTCTTAAATTTAATTTCTATGCTGGAAAACCTTTCTGTTATTTTGACTGATTGTAGCCTTTAACGATCTTGGGTGTGCATTGCTCCTAAAATTTTGCTAATGAACTACATCTCTCCTTTTTAAATTTCTTCAAGTTCGTGTTTTGTGGTAAGTGTCAGCCTTTCGCTTGCACGGAGGACAGTTGGTTTCATGACTGTGTTGTAGCTCTGAAGTTTTGTGGCTTGTCATGAACTTTTTGTCGTAGAGATTTTGGAGTAACCCTAATGCTTTCTGGTTTTTTGAGGGAGATTTTTTCAAGGCCTGTCGATTCGATGAATCCTCCGAGTTATTTAAGGTACGGGTCCCTGTTGAGTTTACCGTATTTTGTTTTCAGGCTCGCTATTTTGGTCTTTGAACAAAATAATTCAATTTTCTCGAATGAGATTTACAACCATACTTTTTCTGCTCACGCGTGTCGCGAGCTGTTTGATGGCAGCCTCTTCGTCTACTGTGTCGCCAGGTCGTGCGCAAACGCGAGATGTAGTATATAGAAATTGTTCTGGGAAAAGCCCAGTGGGTCTGAGGCTGGCTTCCAAAACCTACCTTTCTGGAGTTTTTTCGCCCCTTCTTCCATCATCTTCTCTACGGCTACTTTCAACAGAATAGGAGAGAGCCCATCACCTTGTCTCACACCCGTCTGAATGTCAAAGGATTCTGAGATTTCCCTTTGCCAGTTAGTGATTATTTTTAGAGTTCTCGTGTTTTGAAACCTAGTCTCATCACTTCAAAATTTGGAATATCGAGGGCTTATTTCTAGAGTCGTACGCCTTTTTGAAATCTACAAATCTGCATACAAGAGTTTTTTGCGTGAGGTCTTGTAATTTGAGCGTGAAGTGAGGCTAAAAATGTGTTCTGGGCATACCTGTTCGATATGAATGCTGCTTGATAGTCTGTTAATTTGGATTCTGACTGCCTTTGTACTGTAGTCAAGAAACAAGCTAGGATTTCGTAGGTGACTGGTATAAGTGAGAGATCCCTCTTTAGCTGTTTACAACTGATTTGTTGCCTTTTTTATACAGGTGATGGATTAGAGCGATCTCCCAGTCAACCGGGATTTTTTTCTATTTGCCATACGTTTCCGAGTATTTGTGTAACTTCTGTGAATGAGTTTAGGCTTAAATTTTTGAAGAGTTCAGCTACAATTCCGTGCTCTCCTGATACTTTGTTGTTTTGTTTTTAAGTTTCTTGATGTGTGAATAAACTTTTCTTGTGTTCGTGCTGACGGATTTCTGTTGTGATTCATCATAATTATTTTTTAATTAAGCGTCACATAAAGGCTTATTGGGGGTTGGAGCTTTTAAGATATCTAAGTTGCAACACAGAGTCAGAAATTGTCTGAAAATCTTGTAAGGGCGTTGCAGGGTAGGTTGTACTGAGAAATAATTGTTAAGAAATATAGTCGATACGTTTTGCCGTTTCCGAGTGAAAAACACTGGAGTCAGCCAATGCACTGCGCACGAAAAATAAAAAGGCCCGCCAATACAAAAATTAACTAGTCTTTGATGGCTTAGCATATGTTTAGTCATCCATCCATTTCTGTAGTCAAGTTCTTCTCTAATTCATTTGTTGTTGGACTAATCCATCTAATATTTAGCATTCTTCCATAACACCAATTATAAATATTTCTGTTCTCCTCTTGACTGAACTGTTTATCGTCCATGTCTCACATTCATGGAAGGCTATACACCAGAGAAATACTTTCAGAAAAGGCTTTTCATCACTTCCAGTATAGTCTTTGTTAACAAATGTCTTATTTTTAGAATTGCTGTTCTTCCTACAGCCAGAATTTATTTTATAACTTCTCTACTTCTGCCATCTTTAGTTATTCTGGTGCCCAAATGCAAAACTTACGTACTACCTTTAGTGCTTCATGTTTTTAAACTATGCTACCTGACCAAAAGCAACCGGACACCCGATAGTGGACATTGGACATTAGTATAGCGTATGTCCACCCTTCGTCGTTACGACGGCTTGAAATCTGCTGGGGACACTTTCAGCGAAGTGTCTAAACGTCTTTGGCGGAATGGTAGCTCATTCTTCCAAGAGCAGAAACTAGAGAAGATTGTGATTTTGAGCGTTGGAGTCTGAAGAGAAAATGACGCACTAACTCATTCCAGAGGCGTTCCATTAGGTTAAGGTCGGGACTCTGGGCAGGCCAACCCACTTCAGCAATGTTATTGCCACATGACGCTGCTTTATGATATAAACGATCATAGTCTCTGAACAGCTCCTCTGCTGTGCATAGTACACTATGCTATAAAATGTGTCCTTATCTATCCACGTGTAGCGTTTTCTTGACCACAACAAGGCGACGAGAACCTGACTACGAAAAACACCCCCATACCGTAACACCACCACCAACTCCGTACCTCACTGTTGGCGCTATAGATGATAACAGGTAACGTTCTCCAGGCATTCGCCAAAACCAAATCTTCTGGTCAGATTGCCTCAGTATATAGCGTGAACGGCGCTTACCACTGCCTACAGAGATTTCAGCCTCATGATGATGTGCTCGACCACTGTACCCCATTCTTTATAACTCCATACGCACATTCGTTGAGCTAGATGAACTTTTGGTAGCGCTTTGGAACTCGCAGCTGATTCTTACCGCTGATTTCATGCAATTTTTTACAACTGCCCTTCACCGTGCTCGATGTACTTAAAAGGTCTGCCTGGCCTTTATTAAACTACAGTTCTTCCTTCGCGTTCGCACTTCACAATCATCAAAAGTGGACTTGGGCTGTTTTATAAGTCTTAAAATGTCCCTGATGAATCTGTTCTTCAGGCGACATCTAATGTTCGAAGTCACTGAGTTCTACTAACCGAACTGTTCTGCTCTTACTGCTTTTCGTTGACAGCACGAAATGTAACACATAAACATGAGCTAGAACATTATGACCATCTGTTAAATAGCTCGTTTGTACCGAAATAAATCACTGATTCTGCGTATCAGGGAAAATTTGGAAATTTGTGGTTAGTTCCTAAGGGACCAAACTGCTGAGGTCATCGGTCCCTAAGCTTACACACTACTTAAACGAACTTACGCTAAGGACATCACACACACCCATACCCGAGAGAGGACTCGAACCTCCGACGTGGGGGAGCCGCGCGAACCGTGGCAATGCGCCCCAGACCGTGCGGCTAACCCGCGCGGCCAAATATCAGCTGTGCGACAAAGTGTTGGTAGTTGTGGAGGTATGTGGCACAAGTCATATAATTCACTTAAATGATCTGCACGCGCAGTGATGGCGTCCGATAGCGATCCTGATGATTTTCGTCAAATTTACATTAGGCGAATCTGGTCGCAGAGACATCAATGTGAGTTCACTACAATGTTCCTATCATTGCAGCACGGTTCTGGCTCCGGGCCACGGACGATTAAAAACTAAACTCCTCTCGAACAGGCCATGAAGACCCAACGGTACCGACCGGCCATCGTGTCATCCTCAGCCCATAGGCTTCACTGGATGCGGATATGGGGGGGGGGGGGGCGGCATGTGGTCAGCACACCACTCTCCCGGCCGTCTGTCAGTTTCCGAGACCGGAGACACTACTTCTCAGTCAACTAGCTCCTCAGTTTGCCTCACAAGGACTGAGTGCACCCCTCTTACCAACAGCACTAGGCAGACCGGATGGTCACACATCCAAGTGCTAGCCCAGCCCGACAGCACTTAACTTCGGTGATCTGACGGGAACCGGTGTTAGCACTGCGGCAAGGCCGTTGGCCCAGGACTATTACAGTGCTGAAAGGCATCCAGCATGAAGGGATGCCGACTGTTCGCAGTTGCCAGAGTGTCTTTGGTTACTGACACAGGAGAATACCTCCCAAAGTATAATACTGTACTCACCAGCCCGCTTCCGTGGCTCACTGCACGTTTCGAGCCGCTGTTCAACTCGAGGATGGCGTTTGTGGAGTCGACCATCGACCTAATGTAGCAAAAATGCGATTCACCCGAAGAGCCGACACGTTTCCACTGATCGGGTCCTGATGGTTTCGTGCCCACTGCAATTGACGTTGTCGTTGGGCTAAGATGTGTGTATGAGTAGTCTGCTGCGGAGCTGGACGTTCAACAATGTACGATGAACTGTTTGCTCCGAAATACTTGTGCGTGCGCAAACGGTATACTCTTCTGTCAGAGATGCCATAGATCTATCCTACTTTACATAGCAGATAAGCCTCCGAAGCCCACGTTCTGTGAAGAGTCGTGGACGTCCAACCATTTAGCGCCTAGTGGTAGTTTCACTGTCCATCTCCCACTTTCCGCAGATGCTCGCGACAGTAGAAACTGAAAATTCGACCAACTTGGCTATTTTCGAGATACTCGTTCACAGGTTATGCATAATAACAATCTGCCCTTTGTCAAAGTCGATTATCTCAATGGATTTCCCCATTTACATTTCACACCTTCGCTGGGGTGATCCCCCGTCCGTGTCTACTCCGCTTACATACTTTTATGAACGCGTCACATGCTAGCAACACCACCAGACATACAACGTCGCAATGGGCAGTGGTCATAATGTTTTGGCTTATTAGTGTATTCCAAATAACTGGGGAGGCATGTTCTGATATCCTGTCTCGTTAAGCGGGAATGTCTGGACACTTTTGATCAGCTGGTGCCATTCACTCAGCATCACGCAAAAGGCTCCATTACCTTCGCTTCCTTTGTTGATGTTCATTTTTAAGACACTGTCCATTCCGCTCACATGAACTTCCAAGGCTTCGTGCACGCACAAACTATTAACTTTTATTTCTTTTTTCCTAAATCTGACCGAGCTAGGTACCGCGCAGCGGATAGCACAGTGGACTCGCATTGGGAGGACGACGATTAAGCTCCGCGTCCAGCCATCCGTGATTTCCCTAAATCGCTCCAGGCAGATGCCGGGATCGTTCCTTTGAAAGAGCACGGCCGATATCCTTCCCTATTCCTTAAACATGCCGACCGTGTGCTCCGCCTCTAATGTCATCAATGTCGGCGGGACTTTGTGCTGGGACAGAACGATTTCGCACGTTTTGGCGATGTAATTTCTTTAAGGTTCGTTTCATTCTATTGAAACAGCACGAGAGAAACAAAATATGGGAAAAGAAATATGCAAAATTTTGTAGTACGTGTAAGTAAGAAGGTAGCAAAATATGTCAGCTTTTACTAAAAGCTCAGTATCGAAGTGCGTGCATTTGACTTTATTAATGAGAGGTCTGAAGTGTGTATTGCTAGTTGTGCTTCTTGGTTACTCTAAGCGTTACGAGTAAGAAAATGAGATTATTTCTGTTGTAGGAACATTTCTAGAGTGCTGCCTCTCACAAACATGTTCAGACAAGATACTTTCAGATTGATTTTGATCATTTTGTGGTATTTAATCTTTGGTATTACTGGACAGTGCACTGTACGCAATTGCATTTTTCCGTTAGTGTGTTGACGTCAATGTACGAGGAACCACATATTAAAAGTCACTGCTATTGATCTAAACATAATAATAACACATAACGAAAAGGCACTTAAAAACTATGTCGATAACATTCTACGCAAATATGGTTCAAATGGCTCTGAGCACTATGCGACTTAACTTCTGAGGCATCAGTCGCCTAGAACTTAGAACTAATTAAACCTAACTAACCTAAGGACATCACACACATCCATTCCCGAGACAGGATTCGAACCTGCGACCGTAGCGGCCACGCGGTTCCAGACTGAAGCGCTGAGAACCGCACGGCCACACCGGCAGGCTTCTACGCAAATAGCTGCTGTTTCTGTGCTCAATTGCAATTTCCCAGAACCTGAAAATCTGTGTAGCGAGAGTGTTACCGCTACGTTTCTTCACATTATAAATCATAATTCTTAAGCCTATTTAATTTTTTTTTCTTTTTCTTAGTTTCTTCTGTTATTGGTGCCGAATTGTATCTGCTAGTAACAGGGCTAGTTACGTGAAGTTATAGGCGGCAGTTTCGTCACAGTGCAACTTTAAACCCTAATCTTCCTTACGTTCCACTCCAAAATTTCCTGTTTTTTAGTTTACTGCTTGCTCTATGTACGCTGGGGGATATACTGCAAACCTGTCTCACTCTGTTCTCAACTACTGCATCCATACTCATAACAGTCTGCTAACTGTAACAATAAAAACAGTCTTCCGTTAGCTGTATTTTACCACCGATAACTTCCGAATTTCAAAGTGTATTCCGCTCAATACTACAGAAATCTAATTCTAAATCTAGATGTGTTATCAATGTAGGTTCGTCTTCCTTCAATTTATCTTACGAGTCGTAGGGTTAGTTTTTCCTCGTGATCTGCTACATTTAATCGGAATCCAAATTGGTGTTTCCCCAGGTGAGCTTCTAACAATCGTTCCATTATTATGTAAATTATAAGTGTTAATTTTTTTTATTGAACTGATTTTCCGATTAAACTCACACCTGTCCACAGCTGCGGTCTTTACTATTGCGTTAAGGGATTCGTCTCTAAAATGTTTCCTAGTAGTGTTTGCCGTTGAAGGTATCTCGGTTGGTTTTTCCGACAAAAAAGGAAAGCTTTAAAATTATCCAGAGGGCGATAATTAGAGGTTCTCTGTTTCTGCTAATTACGTAATTACGTACCCAGTTGTGGAGTTTGTACTTCCGCCTCCTTTAATGCTACCTTTCCGGTCTTACTTGGGGTTGTGTAACTGTTATGTTGCAAATGGCTTGTTTGGTTTTCTCAGTGAATTGTTTCTGTACATCCCGTCGTTCTGTCCTGTTATCCCCACGACGATGTCTAGCAGTATTTGCTACAGCGTTACTGAATCATAGTGAAAGGTCCATCTTTTTCGTCGGAACATCAAACTATATTAACTAATCTTTACTAACACGGGTTTAGCCTCTTATCAGTTAAGTAAGTGGCCACCTACATCATCTGCAGATTTCGTTTACAATAAACTTTGCAATGTCCAGATGTACACAGATAGTGTACATGTATTTTGTTGGCTATGAATTGCTGTAAGAGAACTCACCTGTGGTATATTACCGAGAGAGTGCAGGGGCTAAGACGCTAGATCCACATTTTGGAGGACTTGGTTTCAAGTCCTTGTCCAGCCAGCAAGTTTTAATGCCGAAACAGATGCTTTGTAGAAGACACGTCGGATGTTGCTCCCCATCATTATCCATTTCTAGTTCAGCGTGTAAAAAGTGGCGTTGGCTAATTTCTTTGGCTTCTCCTGTCTAAAGTGTAGATGCAACAGTCAAGGACAAAGAACTTTAATCTCAGTTTAAACTTTATATTTGGAGAGGGTGTTGTTCTTATATTGTGAGCATCGTTTAAGAAGTGATTTTTCGAAATTCTTCTCCTAAGGTGGTGAAATAGGGGATGAAAAACTATTTGAAAATATGTCACTGTTAAGGTACATTTGAAGGTAGAACTGCGAAAACTGATATTTTGTTTCTCAGTCAGAAACAAAAAGAAAAAAGTGTTTCAGCAGTTTTAGAGATTCAGCCACTAAATGGGTAAAAGTTTTTTTTCATGATAAATCATTATTAAAGAATTATTAAGACATATTTAAAACTAAACATATGAAAATTGGTATTTGACCTCAGTCAGAAACAAAAAGAAAAAGGTGTTTCAGCAGTTTTAGAGATTCAGCCACTAAAGGGGTGAAAGTTTTTTCATGATAAATCATTATTAAAGAACTACTACAGTGTATTTAAAGCTACATCTATGAAAACTGGTATTTGACTTGTCGGTCAGAAACAAAATCTATTAAAATTACATGTTTCAGTGCTTTTGGAAATTAAATCTCTAGGATATTGAAATAAGGGTTGAAAATTCTCTAAGAAAATGTTTGTCTACATTTAAAAAATTTAAAGCTAAATCTTGGTTACATATAAAGAAATATGTGTGAGGAAACTCCAACTACCAGGATCTCTTTTTGGTCTGAAGTACAATCGAAAATGACCATGTTTCTATAGTCTTAATCAATATGAAAAAGTAGAAGTTGTTGTGACTTGTGAATAACAAAAAAATTCGATGAAAGGAAAAAAAAATCTGTGCAGATCACACAGAATACGCGACCAAAATTAGCGGGCACTAAGCTAGTTCAAAAAAAATGGCTCTGAGCACTATGGGACTCAACTGCTGAGGTCATTAGTCCCCTAGAACTTAGAACTAGTTAAACCTAACTAACCTAAGGACATCACAAACATCCATGCCCGAGGCAGGATTCGAACCTGCGACCGTAGCGGTCTTGCGGTTCCAGACTGCAGCGCCTTTAACCGCACGGCCACTTCGGCCGGCCACTAAGCTAGTTAACAATATATTTTATCAACAAGTAAATATAAGTTTGTAGTTATTCTTCGCAGTTGTTTAAACAGACGCTAAGTGAATTTTACCAGAAATTTTAATAATCTTCTGTTGCGCAAACACTATTTTCGTGTACGCAGTTATTTAATTCAAAATATTTCCCTGAGGACAACAGTGAATAAAAACACAGAAAAATCTTAAATTAACTGACTCTTATACCCACAAAGTAGCAAGTTATTTTTGTGGGAAGAGCATTCGAAACTATTAATATTGTTGCACCAAGCTGGCTGCTAAACAAAACAAAGTAGTCATAAATTGAGTTTGTCCGGAATTTTAATGATGCAAGTAGAATTATCGCGTAAAAAACCACGGATCGTGGTGCAACTGTGAGAATCCATAGTGCCACCAGACGGAAACCTCGCTCGCTCGAATCTGACACTGACTGTCAACGTTTATCAATGTTACCTCTTTCGAGTGTTCTGTGGTTTGATTTTATTCATCATACATGTACAAAGAATATTTGCTTAATGCAACTGAAAACTGGAAATTGTGGTTATATTAATACGTTAAAAAGTTAAATCACTTTAAACCGAAATACGGTCGACAACACCTACAAAAAGCTAGTTTCACTTTAGATTATTAGATAAGAATATTACAAAATATTGTTTAATGAGTACAACACAACTTCTCATACAGCAGCCATAAATGCAAAGTGCTGAGTTACAAGTCCGTAACCATAGTCACTGTCAGTTCAACGAAACCCAGCCGATGCGCATTCCACACATAAAGAGAGCCTGCTGCTACGTCTGTCTTCGTAATAGTGGCCGGTTGTTGAGAGCACGTGCTGTAGCAACCCCTCCCCCCCTTACCGCCGTCCCCTGAACCCAACCCACCCTTAAACATAGTGGTGCCTTGTTCCTTCAAAAGCTGCGAATCTGACACATAATCACAATGTGCAAAACATTACTCAACCTAGAGGACGGTTTGAGCACTGGAGTCTTTTCGAAAGCATGAGCCTATTGAAGGCGCTATTCCTCGTTTCAACTGATATTAAAGCCAGATGTTCGTGGATCTGCAGTTTGATGTACATTTCGAACCACAGTGTGACGTTTTATTTGTCACATGTGTAAATATTTGACAGAGTTGAAAAAAGCAACGAGTGGGTTTCGTAGGCTCTCACTTACACACATAACAAATGAGCCACACTGTCGTCTTTTTACCGGATCTATAAGGTGGAGAAAAATAACATGATCATAAGCTCTGAGCTGGGCAGGGGACATCAAATTGAGAAATATATTGCAGATAACCATAGGTCGACGGACGATTTGACAGAGAAACGTGCAGGCCAGGGAAGCAGTAGTGTGTGTCATTCTTGCACATTCCTCGCCACATGCGGTCAGATTTCGTCTTGTTGTAGTACTGCACGTAGAGCTGTCTGCTAGAGGGGCAGTGCTGCTGGCCCTAAAACTTCCCTGATGTCATGGTTATTGTTCGGATTCCCCTCAATGCGTAGGAGGTAAGATTGAATGCTATAGCTTGGCGTTTGTCCGCTACGCTCCTCAACTATGCATTCTGCCACACTGTATTCATCAAAATAACATCTAACACCTACGTGTCCATCTCGGTAGCACAAGTTGAAGGCGGCCGATGTGGCCGAGCGGTTCTAAGCGCTTCAGTCTGGAACAGCACGCCCGCTACGGTCGCAGGTTCGAATCCTGCCTCGGGCATGGATGTGTGTGATGTCCTTAGGTTAGTTAGGTTTAAGTAGTTCTAAGATCTAGGGGACTGATGACCTCAGATGTTAAGACCCATGGTGCTCAGAGCCATTTTTGACAAGTTGATGTGGAACTCTTCCAAAATCACTACAGTCTGCCACGTTCACGTGCCCATTGCAGTCTGACGCGACGGAAGTTTCTTGTAAACAGAAGCCGAAGATATGGCTTGCATGGCACCAGTACAGCCCTCAGAAGACTTCAACGAACCGTCGATGTAGACATGTCTACATACGACAATGAGCCAACAGTTGAAACAGCTGTTTTCTCGGTTAAGGCCATTCGGACAAGATGGCGGCCACCCTGCATTGTGCAGTCTGGTACATGCTCGTCAATGTGTACGACCCTCTCTACGCACTGGTTCTACACAGGAGTCATTGTCGTAGCAGTGGGTCTTGTTCGAGTCATTCTGCCCCATTACAACTCACTCACATGGTGATATTGCACCGTTTGACATAGATGAAGCATAGCAGCACTTGTTCGCACGTTACCATTTTCCATCAACTGGACATCGCGTAACATCTCTCCAGACACACAAAAGAGTGCACTGTTGGGCCTACAGGGCGTGGGCAAAAAAAAAAAAATAATGGAAACAACACAAGACATTACCATACCTAAAACGGCGCAGGAAAACAGCTGGCATTCAAAACATCTTCCAACGTGCATAAAATAGGCCGTGTATGGTTTTCAAGGGAGTCTTATACCATTCTGCCTGCAAAATAGTGAGAAGTATAGGTAACGATGGTGGATGTGGATTACCCTCCCTTCTCTCCAATGTATACTACAGACGCCTAATAACATTAATATCTGTTGAGTATGGTTGCCACGAGAGATGCGACAGCTGATAATCATGCTCACAAAAACAGGCTTGGAAGATACGAGCTGTACGAAGAGTGGCACTGTCACCTTTGAACACAGCATCACCGTTGGGGAACAAACACTGCACTGTAGGACAGACTTGATCAGCAAAAATGGTCACATAATTTTGGCAGCAAAGTTTTCTTGCACAGTACTCATGGGGCCATTGGAATACCACGATATGGCTGCCCAAATCATCAGCGAACACCTGCCGTGTTACAGTCCTGGGAAGTAAACTCGGCCAGATGTTGGTAACTGTGAAACAAGACTTATACGAACAAATTAGTGGTTTTGGAAGTCCAGTTCATCTTGCAGTTCCCAGGTTCTGGAGCTCCCTTATTGTTATTTTGGTTTAAAAAAAAATGTTCAAATGTGTGTGAAATCTTATGGGACTTAACTGCCAAGGTCATCAGTCCCTAAGCTTACACACTACTTAACCTAAATTATCCTAAGGACAAACACACACACCCATGCCCGAGGGAGGACTCGAACCTCCGCCGGAACCAGCCGCACAGTCCATGAGTGCAGCGCCTAAGACCGCTCGGCTAGTCCCGTGCGGCCGTTATTTTGGTCCTGCTAGGGTTCGCAAGTGCGGCCTTCAGCTCTGCAGTGACTTTTGGAGCTGTCGTCCTCTTATTTTTCTACCCAACCGTCTTGGACGGCAGTGTTTCCCTCTCACCCTCTATGCGGTATAAATCTTCTATCGATGCCTCGTGAAACACCAAATACTTAGGCTACATCGATTACTGAAGCACCCACAATACGAGCAGCAACAACTTTCCCATGTTTTAGTTCATCTAGTTCCGACATAATGCACTGACAACTACACCTAACAATGTTCTGACCACGACTGTCTCTATCAAGGTATTGAGAACAATGCACAAGTGCCGTTTATTACCAAATACGACAGCACAACCTTCAAGCTTTTCTAGCATCTGCTATTTGTGTTCAGTTATGCATTCCTCGCGTTTCCATATTTTTATCCAACCCCTGTTAGTAGTCGTCTTCTCTCTGCAGTCGTAATCATTTATTACGTTTCCATTGTACTACACATCCTCTGATTCTGGAGTGATTCAGACCATTACCGCCGGCCGGAGTGGCCGTGCGGTTCTAGGTGCTACAGTCTGGAGCCGAGCGACCGTTACGGTCGCAGGTGCGAATCCTGCCTCGGGCATGGATGTGTGTGATGTTCTTAGGTTAGTTAGGTTTAATTAGTTCTAACAAGGGAACCTCCCCATCGCACCCCCCTCAGATTTAGTTATAAGTTGGCACAGTGGATAGGCCTTGAAAAACTGAACACAGATCAATCCAGGAAACAGGAAGAAGTTGTGTGGAACTATGAAAAAAATAAGAAAATACACAAACTGAGTAGTTCATGTGCAGATAAGCAACAGTATGAGCTCAGGAGCGCCGTGGTCTCGTGGTTTGCGTGAGTTACTGTGGAACTGGAGGTCCGTGGTTCAAGTATTGTCTCAAATGAAAATTTTAATTTTTTATTTTCAGACGATTATTATCAGAAAAACTCTTATGTTTTCATCGCTTTTTTGGGAGTGATTATCACATCGACAAGAAAAACTAAATCGGGCAAGGTAGAAGAATCTTTTTACCCATTCGCCAAGTGTACAAGTTAGGTGGGTCGACAACATATTCCTGTCATGTGACGCACATGCCGTCACCAGTGTCGTATAGAATATATCAGACGTGTTTTTCTGTGAAGGAATCGGTTGACCTATGACCTTGCGATCAAATGTTTTCAGTTCCCATTGGAAAGGCACGTCCTTTCGTCTACTAATCGCACGGTTTTGCGGTGCGGTCGCAAAACAGAGACACTAAACTTATTACAGTGAACAGAGACGTCAATGAACGAACGGACAGATCATAACTTTGCGAAAATAAAAAAAGTGAACTTTTCACACAGGGGAAGACTTGAACCAAGGACCTCTCGCTCGGCAGCTGCTCACCCTAGCCACGGGACCACGGCGCTCCTAAACCCTCGCTCTCCCTGATGTTGCCTATCTTTCGCATGGACTGCTCAGTTTGTATATTTTGCTTATTTTTTTCATAGTTTCACACAACTTCTTCCTGTTTTCTCGATTGATCTGTGTTCAGTTTTTCAAGGCCTATCCACTGCGCCAACTTACAACTAAATCTGAGGGGGGTGCGATGGGGAGGTCCCCTTGTAAGTTCTAGGTGACTGATGACCTCAGAAGTTAAGTCGCATTGTGCTCAGAGCCATTTAGACCATTACCTCTGGCTTTTGCAATTCTGGCAGAAAATACAGTTGATACGAGGAGTGTTTTTTAAGTACCGTTTTGCCACACCGCGGCCGCACCGCTGCAGTTGGCGTTCTGCGCATGCGCACTGAGCACCTACATCTGTTGTCTACGCACTGACGCCATTACAGTCTGATTCTTCCTTGTTTACGTTGTGTACTGAGTATTTAAGATGCCGCCGATTGTAAAGTATGGGATGTTATAAGATTTCTTAGTGCTAAAGGCCTAAAAGCGAGCGATATTCATCGTGAGATCTGTGCAGTTTACGGAGAAAACATTATGAGTGATGGAATGACAAGAAAGTGGGTGAGAGCATTTAAAGATGGCCGCACAAATGTGTATGATAAACAACGGAGTGGGCGCCCTTCGGTCGTTAATGAAAGTTTGGTGCAGTAAGTGGACAATAAGGTGAGAGAAAACAGACGCTTTACTATTTCCTCCTTGCAGCATGAATTTCCTAATGTTTCTCGTAGTGTTTTCAATGGCATTGTGAACGAGCACTTGAATTACCGAAAATTGTGCTCACGTTGGGTGCCGAAAATGTTGACGGATGTGCACAAAAGCAAACGTTTACAAAGTGCATTGACTTTCCTTGAGCGGTACCACAACGACGGTGATGATTTCTTAAGACAAGTTGTTATGGGCGATGAAACATGGGTGGCCTACGTCACACCAGAATCAAAGCAACAGTCCATGGAATGGCGGCATTCAGATTCACCCAGAAAAGAGACGTTTAAGCAAAAAATTTCTGCCCAGGAAATCATGTGCACAGTTTTTTGGGACAGAAAAGGAGTATTGCTTGTGGAATTTCTGCCTCGTAATGAGACAATCAATGCAGTAGCTTACTATGAGGCATTGCACAATCTGCGCCGTTCAATTCAGAACAAAAGACGTGGTAAGTTGAGCAAGGACATCGTTTTGCAGCAAGACAATGCCCGTCCGCATGTGGCGAATCAGAACATCTTTTTGATGGGAAACTCTAGATCATCCTCTCTACAGCCCCGATCTTGCGCCCAGTGACTAGCATCCTGCACTTGAAGAAACACAGGGCGGTCAGCGTCTTCAAGACGATGACGAAGTCAAAACAGTGGTGATGCAGTGGTTAACAAGTCAGGCGGCAGACTTCTATGAGGAAGGTATTCAAAAACTGGTACAACGTTATGACAATAATCTCAGTAAATTAGCTTACTATGCCTACTTTCATTCACTGCTTTCGTATGGCATCATATTCTGGGGTAATTCATCGTTGAGTAGAAAAGTATTCATTGCTCAAAAACGTGTAATCAGAATAATTGCTGGAGCCCACCCACGGTCATCCTTCAGACATCTATTTAAGGATCTAGAGATCCTCACAGTAACCTCACAGTATATATATTCACTTATGAAATTTGTTGTTAATGATCCAACCCAGGTCAAAAGTAATAGCAGTGTGCATAGCTATAACACCAGGAGAAAGGATGATCTTCACTATGCAGGGTTAAATCTGACTTTGGCACAGAAAGGGGTAAATTACGCTGCCACAAAAGTCTTTGGTCACCTACCAAACATCATCAAAAGCCCGACAGATAGCTAACTAACATTTAAAAATGAATTAAAAGAATTTCTAGATGACAACTCCTTCTACTCATTGGCTGAATTTTTAGATATAAATTAAGGGAAAAAAACTTAAACATTAGTGTCATGCAATATTTTGTGTGATGTAATATCTTGTACAGACATCTTTTATTAACCTGACAGGTTCCACATCATTACGAAGTGTCGTATTCATGATCTATGGAACAAGTATTAATCTAATCTAATCCTCAATATTGATGGAAATTATGTAGAAAAGTAGATTAAGGTACAGGCTTTCATGTAAAAATAAAATTATTGAGATATCTTAGCACGTCTTTTTTTTAAATTTCAAAACGGTACTTACTTAAAAAACACGCCTCTTAAAAATGTGGGGTGACATCGTAGGTTTCGGATGCTTGGTCACCTTAATCAATGTTAGGACCCTGCTGCAGAGGACTCTACTGCAGTATCAAGGACGCAGCTCGCCGCACAAGTTATCATTTAACTCCGTGCTGCGGTTTGCGTGGTATCGGAGCGGCGCGTGACGCCGGCCTGCAGGTGCCGTGGTGGCGGGAGAGGAGGAAACGGCGTAATAACAGAAAGATTGCGGACGAGCTGCGGAAGGGGGGAAGTAGTTAAGACGCCGCGCCGGCGGGGCTCTGGCGGAGGGAGGTATTTCTAGTTAATTTCACGGCACACACCACTAAAAGCTAATTAGCGGTGCTACATTATTCATGAGCGGTGCGTCATGCAGATAGCTCGCCGCCGCGGCAGCCGACGCCGCCACCGGACGTCGATGTCTCAATTTATTACCGCCGCCTCCACAGATAAGGTCACACGCAATCACCGGCGAAAGGCGATCGGCGAAACGGACAGCGCGCTGCCGGCAGAAATCACGTGCCGCTCCAACAAGACAACGACGAAGGAGCATTCGGGCTGCTGCCTGCTTCCGCGACATTGCGAGTTGCCACTGTTGCTGAGAAACGACAGTATTACACTACAGCAAATGACGGTAGTTAGCGTGTAACAGCATGCGGTCGATCAGTTTATTAGAGGTGAAAGCTTGTACTGGACGAGGATGGAGAAGAAAACTGGTTGTGACCTTTTGAAAGGAATCATGCCTATTCTCGTCTTAACTGAGTTAGTGAAACCACGGACATCGCAAAAACCTGGGCAGACGGACGGAGATATGATCCCTATGTAAGGTGGCTCTCTACAAGTTACGCTAACTTATGGATGTAGAGTGGGAACACGGCTTTGCTTCTTCCACTGTCGATATCTGTAGTACTGGGATGTCTTTCGTGTTTTAGTTGAGGCACACGACCAACTTCGTTTTATCTGTAAGCCGGCAATGTGACGTCAGTTTCCGGAGAGCGATCTGATGGTGAACTCAGTGTGTGAACAGGGCTCTTCTTGTGGATGCCGAAGCGCGAGGAGCTGTCTCGAGTGCGTTAGATGGACAGCGCTGCGAACAGTGGAAATGGGAACGAGTTTCATTTTTCTTACGCATGTTGCGAAAGATCTTCAGTCTACCTCTCGGTTACCTGGAGAATGTAAATTTGCGTTTTCTTGCGTTACGAAATTGCAGTTACTAGAGACTGCAGGTATTGCTATGTTGTTGAACCATCGTAAGTTTCGCAAACTAATATCTCTCATTTACTTGCTTCAAGGACTGGAATCCACAAGAGACAAACTTGTTGTAGATGGGCAAGTAATTGAACACTTAAGTTTCAATTTTAAAGTTCCCAAGTCAGATGATTTAGAGCAAAAACTAGCCAGATTGAGTCATTTCTCTGGAACCATACGACTTACATTAAAACATAACGTACAGAAAGTAACACTAATTAAACTTTACAATGTAATATCCTTGCCTTTTATGCTGTGTAGTGGCGAATGTTGGATTCTAACATCTCATCAACTACGAGGAATAGAATCACGAGAGATGACGTTCCTAATATGATACCTAAAGCTATAGCCCTATATCAACCAGCAGGAAAGAGAACAGTTTGACGTCCCTTAAACATTTGGAGTGAACAACTCCGGCTGAAACAGGCCAAAAGGCCTAATCCTCAAAGACACTGATGATGATCATCTTTATCTCAAGTACTAATGATCAAGTGAATATGAAGTCAGAATTCGGCCTGGAATCTCACTGGAATAGAATTTCTTCAGTGGTGAGTCCCGCCGCTCCCTTACAGCGTAGCCGTACGTCGACGATATTCTACGCCCCGTTTTGTTGCGCTTCATAGCAAGACATCCTGGACTTACATTTCAGCACGATAATGCCCGCCCGCACACCATGAGGGTTCCTACTGGTTGTCTTCGTGCTTGTCAAACCTTACCTTGGCCATCAAGGTCATTGAATCTCTTCTCAATTGAGAACATTTCGAGCATTATGGGCAAGACCCTCCCAATTAGCTCGGGATTTTTTACGCTCTAACGCGCCAATCGAACAGAATTTGGCACAATATCCATCAGGAGGACAGTCCATAACACTATCAACCAATGTCAAACGAGTAACTTCTTGCGTAAGGGCCAGAGGTGGACCAACACGTAATCGACTTGCTCAATTTGTTAAGCTCTATCTTGAATAATCATCCTATTTTTCTGATAGTGCAGTAACTTTTTTCCTGTATATGTGCATCACATCTCCGATTCCGTCCCATTCGGATAATTTCTTCGTGGTGCGCTTTTTTTGTCGTAGAGTGTATAGCACCTTTGTTCTTAATTTCGCCGAAGACAGTTTTGATTTTTCTATAAGCTGAGTCAGCCCTCCAACGATCAATTCTTTTCCGGTTTCCTTACATCTTTACTGCCTCAGTTTTGCTTTGGCTGCCCCGTACATTCCATTCCTTTTATTCCGGAAGAATTTATAATGCTGTATTGCTGACTTTCGCTGAAAATTTTTGTACTTCCTTCTTTCGTCGATAAACTGAAGTATTTCTTGTGTTGTTACGCATGGTTTCTTTGTAGTTACTATCATTGTACCTATATTCGCCAGTCTGGCATATGTGATTGCTCTTTTTAGAGACGCCCATTCCTCTTCAACCGAACTGCCTACTCTGGTACTCATTGTTGCAGTATCCACATCCTCACCGAACCTTGAACGCTGATTCTTCCTGACGATTCTGTTCCACTTTAGTCATTTCTCCATCGTAATTAAACTGTGATATGAGCCTTATCGGCACCTCAGTACGTCTTACAACCCAGTATCTGATTTACGAATGTCTGCATGATAATGAAGAAATTGAAAATGATTTATTTCTAAAAAGGAATGTACTATCCGGTTTCAGGACAAGTGCCCCATCTTCAGATACATCTGCAAAAATTTTAAATGAATAATAATACTTATCCACTCGGTTAAGATAATCACAGGTAAAAAGAACTGACAGAAATTCTTAGAAAAAGAACCTTATACGCACATTAAAATGTGAGTCCTCAAAGGATGAATAACTAATATTAATTTAGGTTAAAATATTTTAGAATAGTGCATCCCTAGTACATTACGTGCAAGGGAATATCCTCTTTAAACCCAGGACTGCCGGAAAGCCTCACGCAGAGGACATCCGGCCAGGCTTAGGGGTGAGCCACACATGGATACGCATGAAGGCAGATGGGCGGTCTTTCGAACACAGTGCTTCACAGCCACCCATCAGACCAGTACGAAGAATCTTAGTTATGTATCCCTATATGACTCACATTTTAATGTATGTATTGCGTTTTTTTCTAAGAATTTCCGTTGGGTATTTCTAGCTTTGAATTTATTAACCATATGGATAGGTATTATTATTGATTTAAAAATTTTGCAGATGACCCTGAAGATGGGACACATGTCATGAAACCGGGTAGTGAAGTCCTTTTTAGAAATAAATAATTTTTGCAACTGTAGCGGATTCTGTCATTGGCAGTGAATGTCAGCTGAGGATCTCCCGTGAAGGGAAACACCAGAAATTTATTGCACTCTCGTTCCTACTGCCAAACGTATATTCTCCCGCAACACCTCTTGTATTCTTTTCCGTACAACCGCATTCCAATCCCCTATGGTTTTTAAATTTTCATCTTTCTATACATTCTGATTTTGCATTCAATATCCTCATATATTATCTCTATATCTTCATCTTCTGCTTGGGAAAATGGCATCTATACCTGCGGGTACTCAACATGATCATCTCTGATTCGCTCAACTGGAATCGGACAGCGCCCAAAACATTTCTGGAATAGTGACATTGGTGGTCGCACCCTATCTTCATGGTTCCTGTGACGTAATGTTTCAACAAGATAACGCAAGACTCCATGTTGCAAGTGTTTTCCTGACCTACCTCGATGCAGGGGATGTCTGACTGTTGCCCTGGGCAGCACATTCTCCAGTCACCCACCCACTGACAACATCGGGTGATGGGTTGCGAGAGACAGGCACGGCAAACTTGCCAGCCACTACGATTGACTGAATCCGGCTGAACCAACATGAAATGACGTACTCTTGTCTGTCATTCACCCTGATTTTCGAATCGATGAGCCCTTAGGCTAAAGCTACTGTGGCTGACAAAAGCTGTGTGAAATGAATTTCTCACCCTGTATATACCCACAAATCACCTTCAATGTATCCTTAATACTGTACTGCATACGCACGATAAGTATAATTTCATTATTTGCTGACCTTTTCTTGTGTATTTCCTCTTAATTGCCTCAGGATCCTTTTTGTAGTACTCACGGTGATGGTATCATTAGTTACTGATACGTTAAATAATATGCAGGTAAGCTCTAAAAATGTGGTGCTACAGAAGAATACGTAAGATTAGATGGACAGATCGGATAACTGATAAACAGGCACTGAATGGAAAGGATAGGTAGATAGCACACATCAGCACGGAACGAGGAATAGTTATTTTGGCAATGGAGCAAAATGTGAAGGCTAAAAATTGTAGAATTTGACCAAGGCTGAACTACAATAACAGGGTTCAAGTGAGACACAAAGGAATTACAGACACTAGCTGCGAGTGGGTATTGATTTAAATCAATGGGGGAGCTTGAAAATTTATGCAAGACCGGGCTTCGAAACCGAATATTCCGCTTACTAAGCACTACGATAATAAGTGAAGGGAAGGGAATATGCGAAAGATGGCGCAGGTATTTTGATAGTCTCCTCAACCCTAGAATAACTATACCAGAGAACCCAACAGACACCAATGGGGAAGAGGACCCAGACAACAACACTACCCCACCAAATATAGAAGAAGTGAAAACTGCCATGAAGAAATTTAAAAACAACAAGGCGGCAGGGACAGATGGCATTCCAGCAGAACTGTTTAAGCAAGGAGGCAGAGAGCTGGAACAAAGCCGTCTGAAAATGGTCACCAGAATATGGGAAGAGGAGAAAATGCCCCAACAATGGAAAGAAGGTATCATATGTCCCATATATAAGAAAGGAGATAAGATGGAGTGTGACAGTTACAGAGGGATCACACTACTTAATTTGGGATATAAAATACTCTCTAATATACTATTCGACAGAATACTCCCAACCATATAGAGGGAGACGGGGCCATACCAATGCGGATTCCTTCCTGGGAAGTCAACCATAGACCAAATATTCACCTTAAGACAAATCCTGGAAAAAAACAAACGAATTTGGAGTTGGAACGCATCACCTCTTTATAGATTTCAAAGCAGCTTATGATAGCATAAATAGAGAGCAGTTATATCAAGCTCTAGATGAACTGGGAATCTCTAGAAAGTTGGTAAGGCTGGTGAGAATGACAATGAGCGAAACACAAGGTAGTGTAAGAGTAGAAAGAATGATGTCCAACACATTGAGTATTAAAAATGGAGTGCGACAAGGGGATGCATTGGCATGCCTTCTCTTTAATGCCGCCCTGGAAAAGGTGATGAGAAACGCAAACCTTCTGCACAGAGGAACGATCTTCTATAAATCGGTGCAGATACTGGCCTACGCAGATGACATAGATATAACAGCAAGAACCCAAAAAGCAATGGAAGAGTCATTTACAGCTCCTGAACAGGCCAGTAGGAACATGGGGTTAATTATTAATGAACAAAAAACAAAATATATGGCAGCTGGAAAAGCACATAGAGAAAATATGCCAAATGCAATAACAACGGGGAATTATACATTTGAGAGAGTTGAACATTTCAAGTATCTGGGCTCGACAGTTACACATCTAAATGATACCTCCTTTGAAATTAAGCAGAGATTAATACTGGCCAACAGAGCCTATTTTCCCCTAACAAGACTTCTATGCTCAAGGCTCCTGACTCGTACCACAAAATTAACTTTGTATAAATCACTTATACAACCAGTGCTCACATATACCTCTGAAGCCTGGACATTAACAACTAAAGATATTGAAACACTGGATGCATTTGAAAGAAAGGTGCTTAGACGAATTATCGGCCCAATCTGTGAAAGAGGAAGATGGAGGAGGAGATACAACCATGAGTTGTATACAATATACAAAGACCAACCCATCAGAAGGATAGTGAAATCATCCAGACTGAGGTGGGCGGGACATGTGGCTCGCATGAATGATACAGAAGTACCAAAAAGAATATTACAAGGAAAGCCAGGAGGGCAGAGAGGACGTGATCGACCAAGAGCCAGATGGGAAGGTGGAGTAATCGAAAGTCTTAGGAAGATGGCCTATAGAAACTGGAGAGTATTGGAAAAGGACCGAGAGAGATGGAAGGAAATTGTAGAAGAGGCCAAGGCTCATCATGAGCTGTAGAGACAAGAAAGAAGAAGAAGAAGCAGAAGTGCTGGGCACTGCTCCATCTGGGCACAGTAGTCATCGCAACTTCACGGATTATCCCAGCACCCCTTCCGTCAGACGGAAATTCTCAACCTATCCACACACTACTAACGTAGTGCCCTGCGCTAAGAGTTGGAGTCTGTTGTGCATCGGTACCGAAGAGCCCATTGGCTGTCCTTGACGTAATTATATGTATGTGGTGTCTGTTCTTCCGGACATGTCCAAAAGAGCAAACGTCACATATCTACAGGGTTTACGGAAATTCCCGTTACAATCGGCTGGCCGGCCGGTGTGGCTGAGCGGTTCAAGACGCTTCAGTCTGGAACCGCGCGACCGCTACGGTCGCAGGTTCGAATCCTGCCTCGGGCATGGGTGTGTGTGATGTCCATAGGTTAGTTAGGTTTAAGTAGTGCTAAGTTCTAGGGGACTGATGACCTCAGATGTTAAGTCCCATAGTGCTGAGAGCTATTTGAATCATATAAAAAATTGTCTGGAAATTGTAAGGGGGAGTGAGTAGATAATATTTGTAATTGGAACACTTGTCCGGAAACGTACTGTTTCGTCCTACAACCATTTGAAGACATGTTGGTAGCATGACCACTCTTACAAGTAACTGATTAGACATGATCCAGTATATCACTTGTTTTACAATTCCCACTTGTGTACGTATTGACGGATTTCTGCAGTGCGGCCTCTTCCATTCTGGGTGTGCAGCGTCTCCTTGGAGTATCACAGTTACGCCTGCTGACAGTGAAGGTACCCCTTTCTGGAAGCCGATGCGTAACTGTGGTAAAAAGGGCATGCGTTGGAATCGGACGTTTTGTAGAACGACCTTGACAAAGGCGACAAGCAACTCTTCCATTGCCGTGAGCTTCGCCATTCAGAGGGATCTTGTCTGTGTGTTCTGCAGAAGTGTTCTCAACCATGCGGCTCTAACACCAGCAACTCTTCCATTGCCGTGAGCTTCGCCATTCAGAGGGATCTTGTCTGTGTGTTCTGCAGAAGTGTTCTCAACCATGCGGCTCTAACACTCAAAGATATGTGAAGAAGGCTCGAACCAGGTGGAAACGAAAGACAGCCGATCCGATGTAACCAAACACCCACCATGACTGCCCCGTTGCATACCTATCTGGAAAACATGCTTTCAAACAGCTGTAGCACGGAAGCGGTACGTCTGCGGTCATGGGTTTCTATTTAAAATACGAGGGTGAGTCAAATCAAAACCTTAAATTTATAATAACAAATCGAAGTTTCGCACCGCTATCCTGTAAATTGGTAAGCGTGCTACAAACAGCGTGCAGAATGGCCTGTAGGTGGCAGCATAGTGCAGATGTACACATACCGTCGCAGTATCACTTGCGACTTGCACCAGGGAAGAACAGCGTTCTGTTATTCGGTTTTTGCGTAGTGAAGGTGTGAGACCTATTGAAATTCATCGACGAATGAAGGTTCAGTATGGTGATGCATGTTTGTCACAGCAGCAAGTCTACGAATGGAGTAGGAAGTTCGCAAATGGTGTGACTTCAGTGGAAGATGCTCCTCGTCCAGGTCAGGCACAACAAGTTGTGACTCCACAGAACATTGCAGCAGTTGAAGCCATAGTGAAGGAAAACCGCCGAGTGACACTCAATGACATTGCAGCATGTTTACAGATTAGTCATGGGTCAGCACACCACATTGTGCACGATGTGCCCCAGTTTCACAAAGTGTCTGCAAGATGGGTGCCACGGGAGCTGACTCCTGAAAAGAGAGAACGACGTGTTGATGCTTGTGAAGAACTTCTTCGGCGTTTTGAACGAGAAGGTGATGGCTGCCTTGCAAGAATCGTTAGTGGGGGCAAAACCTGGGTTTACGTCCACCAACCGGAAACGAAGAGAGGGAGCAAGGAATGGCGCCATTCCTCATCGTCAAAACCAAAGAAGTTTCGAGCAGAAACATCAGTAGGGAGTGTTATGCTGACTCTCTTTTGGAACGAAAAAGGCGTCATTTTGGAGAATTACATGCCTAGAGGGTCCACTGTCACCAGTGCATCATACACAAATCTCCTAAAAAATCATCTGCGGCCTGCAATCAAATCAACTGTCAGCAGTTGTCCTTTTGGAACATGACAATGCAAGGCCGCACACTGTCCGTACAGCAGTTGCAACAATCACAGACCTGCATTTTGAGTGTCTTCCTCATCCATCATACTCACCAGACCTTGCCCCAAGTGATTTCCATATGTTTGGACCACTCAAAGACGCAATGGGAGGAAAGAAGTTCCATTCTGATGAAGAGGTACGCCACGCGATGCATGAGTGGTTGCGCAGACTACCAAAAGAATTTTTGTCTAAAGGAATTTATGCACTTTGTAAGAGCTGGAGGACTTGCATCAAACGTGGGGGAGATTATGTTGAAAAGTGATACAGCTTTGTACCTCTTCTGCACAAAAATAATATTAAAAAAATATTTAAGGTTTTCATTTGACTCACCCTCGTACTAAGTACTCACACCCCTCTGGAAGTCTTAGAAGTTTGTAACGGGAATACTCGAACATCCTGTGTAAAGGTTCAGGAGAGAATGCGTTTCAGTAGTTATACAGAGAGCAACAGACTCCCATAGGTGGAGCTCTGCATCAGACCACTCTTCGGACAGAAGACGGCAACAACAACCTCTAAATGCGAATAAGTTCCCTCGGAGCGTAAATTCTTATTCTCGCAGATCATTCGGGCTTCTGAGTGTGGCTCCAAAGACCGTTCCACAGTACCTCCGGAGACTCCTTCGCCGCAGCCGCCACCGCCGCCTCCGCCACCGCAGCCGTCTCGCTAACTGCCTTGTTTAATTAGCGCCCCCTTCCCCCTCCCCGCTCTCCTGTCGCCATCGCCGAGACCGCAGATAAGAAACACGCCCCGTCCGGTGGCCGGCATTAGCATGCAAATGTCCGCCCGAGCCTGCTTCTTATTCCCATCGCTCCCCCCCCACCCCCCCTCTCCCCTCCCATCCCACCCCACCCACCCGCCTCCCAACTCTCACACTTTTCCCACCCCTTTTCTGCTTCTTCACGTCCTCTGCCCGCCAGCAGCGGCTCGGTAATTTTCTGTTTACCAGCCGGGGACAGTATTTTTCGGCAACGCTATTACGGCGAGCTAATGAATACCACGGCTTCCGCAGTGGCGCCGCCGAGAGGTTAATAGCACGGGCAGGATGTCCGCGAATTACTCGCCATATTGCGGGCGGGGGTGGAGAGGGGCGGAGTAGGGAGGAGACTCTGATGGGGAAGATGCGCCGGCGGCAAAGCTCCTTACATCTTGCGGACGTCACTGTTGTCTTACTGCAGGCCGTCCCTTGCTGCCATCCTGCGGAGCCGATGGCACCTATTAAACACTCTCCCGAAGGCGCGCGATAAGATGCAAGTAATTGCGAAAACTTGTGCTGTCTTCCCTCTGCAGTGTCACGGTGCGCAGCTGATCTCTAGTGTGAGTTTGTAAAACCGAGACATTTACATACTTTTTAGCAGGTTTCAATTATCACTTCATTAGGAATTCTTACGTACATTCTCTGGAAGTTTGTGGTTATTTGGGGTGGAGAACTTTAGGATTCATGAGATACTGAGAGGATTATTTTAATTCGATAGCCCTCAGGGGCATTCTTCTGTGTTTCGTGTTTTGCTTCAGCTACATCTACAGCTACATGGATAATCTGCCAATCACATTTAAGTGCCTGGCAGAGGGTTCATCGAACCACCTTTACAATTCTCTATTATTCCAATTTCGTATAGCGTGCGGAAAGAATGAACACCTATATCTTTCCGTACGAGCTCTGATTTCCCTTATTTTATCTTGGTGAACGTTCCTCCCTATGTCGGTGTCAACAAAACATTTTCGCATTCGGAAGAGAAAGTTGGTGATTGGAATTGTGTGAGAAGATTCCGTCGCAACGAAAAACGCCTTTCTTTTAATGATGTCCATCCCAAATCCTGTATCATTTCTGTGACACTCTTTACCATACTTCGCGATAATACAAAACGTGCTGCCTTTCTTTGAACTTTTTCGATGTACTCCGTCAGTCCAATCTGGTAAGGATCCCTCACCGCACAGCAGTATTCTAAAAGAGGACGGACAAGCGTGGTGTAGGCAGTCTCCTTAGTAGGTCTGTTACGCTATAACGCCTAAACGTCGGCTGCCTTTTAAGTTTTATAAAATCAGTGAGAGTAAACAGACGTGAAATCCGTCCGTCAGATAACATATTCTATACTATTTATCACTAAGAGTGTTGTATGTCGCTACCGGGGTGCAAAGATACTATCCTTGCACTGTTATCAGCAGCTATGGCTGTATGGTGAAGCACATTTGTACGATAGAGGCAGTCTTCTGACCATTCAGATGGCTTGGCGGTTAAAATTTCACTTCATTTGCCCATGCTGACTATGAGACAAAAGCATTCACTCTTCTTCTTTCACTGATCGCTGGGCCAAATTAAATACTTCTCGTTGCCTGGACACAGTCTACAGTCACAGTATGTCTGTTAGTTAAATCAAACGTCCTTATCTTGTGATTTACGATAGTGACCCTTCCTATGCTGCAACGTGCAGGAATTTACGGTAAGAGCTTTGCCTGTTATCATACCTTATCGTATTATTTTAGCTCTGCAGTTGTGCTTTCCTTGTCACCAGAGCTAAACCTGTTGTTCCGATCGAGGCTATGTTCCAAGTACAAGGACCAGTATTGGTCATGGATTGTGTCATCTGTGAATGCAGGTCTTGTATCACTTTGCTTTTCCACTTGTTTAAGAATACGGTGGGTCTCTGTAATCATACAGAGTTCCTTTTGCTATGTTTCTGATGGTAGTGTATCCTACGTGGTCCCATAGGATACATATGTAATTTCATTATCCACTTTTCGTGCTTATTTATTGAACAAGCACCAAAACCAAAACTTATTTCAAATCCTCTTCAATCATTTTTAATCCTGCATTACGTTTTCATAGTCAACTCCCATGTAGTCGCCAACATCTTGTCTAAGTTTGTAGTTGAACCGAGAAAAGTTATTTAATGCCTTCTGCCTTCTGCAGAATGGTTATGCAGATGAACGACCATCGGAGACTCTATATTTACTTTTTGGATGCATATTACAACAAGTATAGGGTAGGTCTGTGGTGCAGAGAACTTCGAGACACGTGCTGTTCCTGACTGTGCTGAGAGTGGCTACTGAAGGTCATGTTTTGTACGAAGGGAATGATGTCTACATCTCCATAGCACGCGTTTTCTCTACAAGAAAGGACTGTATAGGAAGGTCTGAAAGTCTTGATCGTAATACTGCACTGCTTTAACACAAGTTCAGTAACTCCTTACGTTTGCGCTATGAAAATTCTGCCTAACGCCAAATATTTCATTAACAGAAGTTACATTGAATTGTTATTTAGTTGTTGGTCAAAATTTCGTATAAAAGGGAAATATTTTCAGGGAATTGATACTGAAGTCATACCAGTTATGTACTCTGATCAAAGTTAAAAAGGAAGCAAAAGGGTTTCACATGTTGTGGTACAGACTGTTTTGCGACTACCTGACATGATCAGTCGGTGCTGGAGACGATCTGCGAATTTGTACTGTAGTCTTCTTACGAGAACTTTCATTTATTTGTAAGGTCGCTAAGATAAAACATTAGTGGATTACTAGTTTCGCCAATGTGAAATACCAGGCAGTGGCAATTAAGTAATACAACCACTTTGTCATAAGCAAAACATATAACAGGCTTCTGCAAAGTCGATATTATTATACACATTGTGTTTCGACAATTCAGAACATTTATTACAGCTAAGCCATGTCCTGGTAGGAGGTTACATAGGGTTAGACTTGTCATGTGACAAGATGCAAATGATTTTCGTGATAGTTACGACAATACGAAGAAAGGACAACAAAACACCCAGTCCCTGAGTGGGTAAAATCTCCGACTTGGCCAGGAACAGAATCTGCGCCCTTGGAAAGTTTGTCCTTAGCCGCTGCCATAAGTTCATATGATAAAGCAATCTGAGCAACTTTGGCTGAAGAAGAATCAGACGAGGTCCTATTATGGACCTGAGGATCAGGAGCTAATCGGAACATCATGTACCTAATCATCGACCCCGCATACGAGGTAACACAATGGGGGCACTCAAACAGACACTAGTATAAGATGATTGCAGGTTGGGGATTCACGTCACAGTCGACTGCCCGGGGAGATTGTTATTCTGGATAAACTGCAACAGTGCCACTGCCACATGTGTTTGATGTCCAGAGTCCTGCATTAGCAACTGACAGGGGCCCTCAAAGTTAGGTTTCTTGAGCCCGGTGGTGGGCTTCAAATTTTGTACGATTCCGTACAGCCCTGAGTATAGCAAGGCGGCCTAATGAGCTGCATCGATTATTAGCCTTACCTGGCTGTTCAGCAAGGACCGGCCCAGGTAGTTATCTCACCGTGAACTCGTTCAAAGTGGCGAACGCGTTAGGGAAGGCGGGGAAAAAGGCTTTTCTGTAGGCGCGCAGCCCGCCACCAACGTGGCGTGATAGCAGATCAATTCCGCTTTCTGTCTGACCAGCTCCTGCGGCAGCTTTTGTTGCTGTTCCTGGAGGCGCAACCGTTCCTGCCAGCATTGCAAAAATGCCGCATCCATTGATTTACTAATCAACACTATGAAAGAAATGTACTTAAGAGCGAAAGAAACTGGTACACCTGCATAATACCGTGCAGGGTCCCCGCGAGCATGCAGAAGTGCCGCAACACGACGTAGCATGGACTCGACTAATGTCTGAAGTAGTGTGGGAAGGAAATGACACCATCAGTACTGCAAGGCTGTCCATAAATCAGTAAGAGTACGAGAGGGTGGAGTTCTCTTCTGAACATCACGTTGCAAGGCATCCCAGATATGCTCAATAATGTTCATGTCTGCGGAGTTTGGCGGCCAGTGGAAGTGTTTAAACTCAGAAGAGTGTTCCTGGAGCGACTCTGTAGCAATTTTGGACGTGTGGGGTGTCGCATTGTCCTGCTGGAATTATCCGTCGTAATGCACAATGGATATGAATGGATGCAAGTGAACAAACAGGATGCTTACATACGTGTCACCTGTCAGAGTCGTACGTAGACGCGTCAGGGGTGCCATATCACTCCATCTGCACACGTCCCACACCATTACGGAGCCTCCGCCAGCTTGAACAGCCCCTGCTGACAGGCAGGGTCCATGCATTCATGAGGTTGTCTCCATACCGGTAAACGTCCATCCGCTCGATAAAATTTGAAACTAGACTCGTCCGACCAGGTGACGTGTTTCCAGTCATCAACAGTCCAATGCCGGTGTTGATGGGCGCAGACGTGCAGAGGGGTGCAGTTATCAAGGATACACGAGTGAGCCTTCGACTCTGAAAGTCCATATCGATGATGTTTCGTTGAATGGTTCGCATTGAGCCGTGCTGCGGCGCGCGTTGGTGCTGTTTGTAGGTTTCCGCCCTCTGTTGGAGGCCAAACGGTACCGTTTAGTTGGCATGGTGGCGGTTGTTTGTCTTTTTCTCGTGTTGACTGGCGCCACTCGGTTTCGCAAGCGTTGCCTGTCCGCTAGAGGCAGCAGCGGCGGTTATCGATATGTAGTAACTGTTGCCCTATTTTTGGAGCGACGTCGTTGTTTCTCCAGGTCGCGTGAGTGGGCCAGTTCGGTTGGGGACGCAGGAGGAGCCAGATTCGCGCAGTGCGTGAACACGCTGGGACCGCTGGTGGCACGAATGGACTGCCGGATGGAAGGCCTGTGGTCACGAGGGCGCACGACCTCGTCGTAAACCAGATCCTGCAGGCTTTAAGATGAGTGCATTTCAATCCAAGTAGAGAAACCTCCACCATTGTGATATCTCGCGATTCTCCAGTGACTTGGGTTCGTGTTGCTGCTCGTAGTGTCGCCGAGGCGAAGAGCAGTGGGTGGAGTGCTTGGGGTAGGCAGATCTGATTAGCTTTCCTCGACTTCGTATTGCTGTTTACTGCGTTCAACTTGTTGCAATTTGTTAAGTTCAACCAACGGTAAATTTCTTGCCTGGTGGCCGCTAAACCCCCAGTTGCCTGCCCGGGCTGTAAGTGTATGTAACGGCACTGTACGTTTTCTCGCCTTGCCGCTGCTGACTTGTAAGGCGTGTAATTTTAACAGCTTTCTTGATTGTAGTCCGGTTGGTGATTCTTCTACTTTGGTGGTAGTGATTCCTTTCTCGTTCCAGGCGCTCTTAACACAGTATTCTGGGGACGTAGTGCTGACTTCCGGTTCCGGCTTTGGCGTATTGTTCCATCGTTGCATTTGGTTTATCGGAGGCCAGGTAGCTTCAGCAAGATTATCATTAGTCATTCGTTAGACTGCCACTAGTCTGAGTTACCATCTTGTGAAGTGAACGCAACTCTTTGCTGCCTATCTTATCGCTCACGAAAATGTTCGTTACTGGACCTTCTCAGAGGTCGATTCCTAGACCACCGCCTGTGGCCCCTTGATTCTCGTAAGACATGTGTGTTCTAAAAGGAGTTCTGACGGCCAGTAGTTCAGTGTAACGCTCCTTCAGCCCACACCTTCTGCGGGTATGGTCCGCCTCAGTACCCTTTAAGAAACTTATGTACTGGTCCTTGTGTTTCATTATTGTATTATTTATTACAATACCTTTAATGCCTACATTAAAGGTTATATATGTCCAGTTAATAGTTCTGGTCGCCTTCTGGAATAAATCTAACAGTGTAGTGTTCAGTGGACGTTAAGGGTTGTTACAAAATTTACCATCATCTTATTTCAGCAGTTTGGTGGTCAGTGGCTTGTTTTTTAATTAACCTTTGCTATTGTATTTGCTGTTTTACAGCAGGTTTCTAAATATTTATATTATTGCCGTTCCTGGCGTGTTGTAAGGTCTTCAGCCGTGATTGTGGTCATTTGCCTTAAAATTCTAAATCGGTATTTGTATTTTAGCAGTAAGCCTTAAAACCTTATTTACTGCCATTCCTGGCGTCTGATGCCTTCTGCTGTGATTGTGGCGACTTATCTTTAATATTTCAATACCTGTAATTTGTAAGTTACACCGAGTTCTTAAACAATTCTTAATTTATTGCCATTCCTGGCGTGTAAGGCCTTCTGCCCAGATCACAGTGGCTTGCTTTTAAAACATTATCTGCTGTATCTGTATTTAATGGTTATTTGCTAAATTGTGACTCACTAAAAACACTATTATTTACACAGCTGTTTATTCCTTCATTAATAACGTGTGATATTTTTATTTATGTTGAGTCTGGAATTACTAGTTTAAAATAAATTGTGTGTAGCTGTAAAAGACAACCAATAGTAAATGATTACGGCCCCGTCCACAATCGTAACCGAATCCTGTCTTCCCTTGACTCCCAGGTCTCGCGCGTGCTGACACTTGTTGATAGCCCAGCATTGCAGCAATTTGCGGAAGAGTTGCACTTCTGACACGTTGAACGATTCCCTTCAGTCGTCGTTAGTCCCGTTCTTGTTGGATCTTTCTACGGCTGCAGCGATGTCGGAGATTCGATGTTCTACTGGATTCCTGATATTCAGGGTACACTCCTGAAATGGTCGTACGGGAAAATCCCCAGTCCATGGCTACCTCGGGTCTAGTGTAGCAGGGAATACAACCCGTCGGCTTTGGACAATGACGTCACAAGTCGCCAGAGAGCAGTTTACCATTTTCGCTTTTGCTGTTATGTTTCAGTTTCGTTTTTTTACTGATTGCTTAATAAAGTGGATCTGTTTATTCTATCTCGCGAGATTTTTTTTTAAAAAGCCAAAAAACACTTATCAGCCACTGAAGGGAGCTACAACACTAAGAAGAATCGCTTCTCGATTGGCGGCTTGTGACGTCATTGTCCAAAGCCGACGGGTTGTATCCCCTGCTACACTAGTCCCGCTACCTCGGAAATGCTGTGTCCATCGCTCGTGCACCTACTGTAACACCACGTTCAAACCCAGCGAAATCTTGATGACCTGCCATTTTAGCAGCAGTAACGTCTCTAACAACTGTGCCAGACACTTGTTGTCTTTTATAGGCGTTGCCGACAGCAGCATCGTAATCTGCCTGTTCACGTATCTCTGTATTTGAATACGCATGACTATATCAGTTTCTGTGTCGCTTCAGTGTAAGAACGTCACACACGTAAGAACGTCCGCCGTCGCCGGTTTTGTATCTGCTTGGCGAGACAATAACCATAATACCGCACTGTTGGCATAAATGTAAGTACTCTAGCTAGCAGTACTCGACTACGGATGCAAGGGAGCTGGACCCCAGAAAAGTAAAATAAACTCGATGTGAGGGCCAGTCGGCGCGGGGGATCAGAGAGTTCGAAGACCTCGCAGAGACGGGCACGGAGAAAATCGCAAAACGCCACCAAGTGCAAACGGGTAAACAACTAGAACTTGGAACCGATAGCACTGCGCAGTGCGAAGGTCACGTCTGAGTTGGTAGACGTCAGCATAAGAACTGACGGGCCCGGCCCGGCGCCGCTGCAAGTAAACACCTGCGTCAGCGTTTGTGTCCACACAACGCTCCGGCCGTCACTTGACAGACAGCCACACAGCTCTGCCACGAGACCAACGCCAGATCATCTGCGTTCATATCGATAACCCACGTTGGGAATACTAAAGATACCAACACGATTTTACAATGATGTGAAAGGTACAAATTTCAACAAATATTGTATAAGTCCAAACGCACAGTGCTTCAAACAATAAAGCGAATGATGTTTCATTGCTTCGTAGCCTATCAACTGAAAAAGACAAACAAACGAAAAACACAATCCTTGCTCTTTTTGCTTTTTTTGGTCAGTTAACATAACCAGAGTAGGCAAAGTTTGGATTTTTTTAAATTTTTATTTATTGAGACAATGAAACAACATACAAAGGATATACTTTGAACTTTATTTCAGATTTTCAGTAAAAAATCGGTGCCCATAATTATGATTTGATCAAGGGCCTGCGAGTTTGAAGTACGCAGACTACGTGCGGTGTAGCTTCTCAGGAGTAATCTGAAATAATTATGGATGAGATCATGCCTAACCAACATGAAATAACCTTAACGATATGGTGCTAACTCGAACTTTGAGCCAGAAATTCGGCTTTTTTCGCTCTTTATGGCATTACAAAAAATAGCAGTATTGACAAATTCCATTTATTATATCCGGCCGCTGTGGTCTCGCGGTTCTAGGCACGCAGTCCGGAACCGCGTGGCTGCTACAGTCGCAGGTTCGAATCCTGCCTCGGGCATGGATGTGTGTGATGTCCTAGGTTTAAGTAGTTCTAAGTTCTAGGGGACTGATGACCACAGCTGTTGAGTCCCATAGTGCTCAGAGCCATTTGAATTTTTGAACCATTTATTATAGGTATTAGCTTCCAAGAAAAGTGTTTACTTTTTGGGGGTCAAAGACAGAAGTTAGTAGATAGAACCCTTTTAATTTTATACTGCACGCGGTTGTGAAAAGTTTCTCGAAAACAACCTATTTACAGTTTACGGAAAGCTTTTACATGAATTATTAATTCAAACTGCATAAAAACTACATGTTATTATATATTTCTGATGTCGCTGAACAAAAACGTGAAGTTAGATTTTCAAAATTCAAGAGGCTAATCCAATATGGTGGACCAAAAATTATGTTTTGACCAATTTTGACCAAAATTTTACCAAAAAAGTGTTTTCGTTACTTTACGTTTAGTATGCAATTCCAAAACCATATACAAACCCTTCCTCTAACTCGAAATGTTACTGGAGAGCAATTCTCTCTTTCTTCTTGTCGAGAAAAACCAATCTGGCTGAGCTGGATATGCTGCGTTCGGCTGCCTGCACACGTTCTTCGTCAGCTTTTTCGGCGAATATATCTGCAAGCGTACTGAAATATAAATCATTTTCTGAACGTGCGTCACGGCACGACAATTTTCCTACCTGAGTGGGGCATCTCCGACGGAAAGCGCCCCACGAAAGTGCTTCGAAAAGTCGGCTGTAGGAACTTTTGTAACGCATAGATTAAAAAACCTTTTCGTCCCAACATAAACCTTTCAAAAAATGGCCTTACGAAAATCCATTCCGAATTTACTCATTATTTCTTTCATACATCTGCATTCCTTTCCATTTTAGTGCCCTCCAATAATTTCACTGATTTTTCCTGCTTCTTCCACTTCTTCTTCTGCTCCATATCCTTCCTCCTATTACTTCTGTCCACCTTTTTCCTAGTTCAATTGCTCCTCATTTTTTTCGCCTTTCACAAAAATCAAAAATACGTCATTCATGGAAATGGCGCGCAGGGTACGCGCCACGGCTTCCTTTCGCATTCTTCACCATTCCGAGCTCGTACTCCATCTCTACGTTGCGATGGGACCTTAAATCCTAATCTTTCTTATTCCCCAATCAGACTTTTTAATCATAAGTCTACTTGGTCACGAGTATCTGCAACGAGGAACATTTGTAGCACGTGATGTCAATTACGATATCTCAGTTAGTGACGAAGTCGGGTATAAAGAGATTGTGAGGGGTCTTTACTATCAATAAAATCACTGAAAGTAAAAACATTTATTTCCTCTGCAATGAGCCAACTAAGTACCAGGTGCCATTTTCAATTCCTTATTCGTTGCTGTTGTCTCTCAGTACTCTTGCACTTGTTCATTATGTTTTTTCTTCCTGTCTTCTGACCACATCAGACCAGTATTTTTTTCACTCTCCTACTTCAAAGTCTTGCCATATTCAATTATTTTTTCCTGCTTCTCTGTAGTTGTTTCTTCAATTTTTATATTACTTTTTTCTAAATCCTTTCTTTTTCTTTGATCCAAAGTGTTGTCGACCTATTATCCCATAAATATTTGAAGATGTCATTTGAAGATTCTCTTGCTTACAGACGTTCTAGCATCTCTAATTTATTATAATGACTTATTTTTGCATATTTAGACAGCCATTTTTTGTTGTAAAGGTGCTTATTTGTACCATATGCCCAGGTTTAAGGCCCAAGAGACACGAGCGGTCGCTTGGGGTGCCAAGCTCATAGGGGCGCCATTGGCACACCTAGTGCAAAATTTGTACACAGGGTGGGTCATAATTATTGATAAAAACGACCTATTTCCATGCTCACTAGATTTAGATTTATTTTTAAAGGCCTTACCAAGAGCCCGAGGAAATATCGCTTGAGAGGGGATGGGAAGTGTAGGTGGAGGGGGGGGGGGGGCGGGCTGGTGGGGGAGTAGAGCCCATATACCAAACAGAATCTGCTCCAATTTGATGATAACCCAATATTTAATGGCCTCGTTGTAGACAGGATGTTAAACACTAATCTTCATTTCTTTTTTTTCATCGTAACCACGAATGGCACTCTGCTATGCGTTCAGTATCAGCGTCTAAGAAATCTCTCCAATCCAATATGGCTTGGCAGACATTTAGTTGTAAAAGAAGTGTTACTTTCTGATCGAGAGTACTTGTATGAGTGAATTTTTAGAATATAACGTAACGCTTCACTAATACAAAACCAATGCTCCTTTGCCACATAGATTTCTGTCTGTCTGTCTATGTCTCTGTCTCTGTCTCCCCCCCCCCCCCCTCTCTCTCTCTCTCTTCCTGTCTCTCTCTCTGCTTGTCCGTATCTCTCTGTCTGTCTGTCTCTTTCTCTCTCTCACTATCTCTCTGTCTCGTCTCCCCCCAATCCCCACCCCCCATGGCGTACTTAAATGCAGCTACCTTCAGTAGTACGCTGTATCACACAATAATAAAGGTACACCTTTAGTCTAGCACAGGCTCGAACAGAATGGAAAGAACAAGTATGCTTTTTCCTCGTCCAAATCTTGCAAATTAGGCCTATCGTCTGAGCGCCCTCGCTCTTTATTGGTTGAGGCCACACTAGCTTCAAAGACCGCCGGCAGGTGTCACAGAAGACATAACTAATTCCACCATTGGGTTCAGAGTTAACAGAAAAAGTTGGTCACGCGTAGTTGACACTTAATAAACCAAATATATAGGAACTGGCAGCAGATAAATTTCTAGACGAGCCACTAGGTGCAATAAGGTAAGTAGGTGAGAGGGAAAGAAGAAAACACAGACAACGATAAGAAAAGCATGGCTGAGTTGACACTGAACAGACAATCTGGTTCAGTGTTGGACAGAAGGAAAACTACCGGGATACGTCTTAGAAGAAATCTGCGCCTTTGTCGAATGAAGAGTGATTTTGAATAGAATGGAGAAGGAAATTGAAGAAGAGTTAGTGTTATGTGTAGTTAGAGCCGAGATGCTGGACGTATTGAAGTTGATAGATGAGATATGATGATAGATATTTGAGATATTTGATGTGTGATAAGAGGTATTGAGGACACAAGGCATTAAGAAGTGGAGAGCAAAAATCACGTCACCTATCCCGTCGCATCTACCCTGAGCATTGGAAGGGCAGACAGAATACAAACCGATAGTTACACACATATCTCGCGCAAGGATTCACAGCTACTTAATATCTTCTGCGGTGTTCATTATTTGTGCCGTGCTGAACAACATCACAGCTACGAAGCTTTCGCAGAAATAAAGATAAGACTACTTTTTATTTTATTTGAAGAGGAAACAATTTTCTAAATCGTCGGACAGCTTGTAGGCAACAGGGTGACTTGCTGCATGCTGTTAATAATATGGTCTTTCCAATTTGGATGCTCATCCAAGAGAATGTCGAGAACTTTTACCGTTTTTTGATAGAGTAATTGTATAAAATCAACGTTTACTGGAGGAACAGTTTCACGAAACTGCGTGCTGACCAACAATCAGTGTGATGTGACTATGAAATATCACTTCTTAATGTTTAACACTCAGATTTTGCACCAATCTTGATACTGAACAAAAGTCATCAGTCATACCTGACACGGCAACAGCAACGTTCTTAGGTCTGGCGCTTACAACTGGACTTCGTCAGCTTATAAGTTTTAGATACAAGAATGTTGGACAAATGAGTGAACTTCTATTGATACACAGCGAGAAAATAAATGGACCAAATACTGAACCTTTTGGGACTACAGTGAGTACAAGGTTCCCTGATTCCTTTGATTACCGTTTTTTGATAGAGTAGTTGTACAGAATCAACGTTTACTGGAGGAACAGTTTCACGAAACTGCGCACTGATCAACAATCAGTCTGATATGACTGTGAAATACCACTTCATAATGTTTAAAACTCAGATTTTGAACCCATCGTGATGCTGAACAAAAGTCGTCAGCCATACCTGACACTGCAGCAGCAACGTTCTTAGGTCTGCCGCTTACAACTGGATTTCGTCATTTTATAAGTTTTAGATACAAGAATGTTGCACAAATGAGTGAAGTTCTATTGATATACAGCGAGAAAATAAATGGACCAAGTACTGAACCTTGTGGGACTCCAATGTGTACAAGATTCCCTGATTCCTTTGATCTAGAGGCAACTTGTTGATGTCTGTTTCGTAGGTAGCGTTGTTCGAATGGCATCCCTCTCATGACTCGTCCCTTCGTACTGAACAAGGCGTTATACTCGGCAGTCCGCCGACTCCACGGGTTTCGTAAGAGTTTTGACTGCAAGCATTGATCGGCCGGTCGTTTGCTGTTGACAGTTGTGGCGAGCAGCTGGCGGCGCGTGTTTGCGTTAGTGTTGTGACGTGTGGCACGTGCGCGGCTGGGGCGCCCTCCCTGCAGCAGGGGGTGCAAACCAAACAGGCCCCGGGGGCCGCAGGGGCCTCTTTTTGTCTTCTCGCGCCGCCTGTCACCTCTGATTAATAACGTGCGAGCGCTCGCAGCGGCGATACGCGCCGTTTCAAAGGAAGTGCGCGCTATTACCGAGCAGCGCAGACCAAATGCCTTCCGCCGCTCCCGGGGCGGGTCCACAGGGTGGGTCCGGGACCACTGCAGAGGCGAGTATTGTTATAAACAACTCTCAGCCACCCTACACGGTCTGGCAAGGAACATTGCCAGTCCGTAGAGGGTCTACATTGCATTTCTGATGATTTTCTAATTATTTCTCTTTTAAAACCTGTGCTTTAATTTTTGCTGCTTTCGATTGTAATAAATTAGTAACGTATTGTGTTAGACTAAAAATCTCATGGTCTTAGGTTCCATCACCTGTCGATCATAGAATTTTTCTGTCACTTACCACTTCTTTTACATAAGTCAGTGTGCGATTTGTGCTTTTCCCAGTGTGGGGGATGTCTTAGGGGGTTAGTATAATTATACATGTTACTAGCTTGGACCGTGGTGTTACCCATGGTTAAACAGTTATTTATAAATAGATGTTAAGGCCGAAACTCACTATTCACGCGTATGCACTATCAGAAAAGCCATCCCTTGTTAATATCTTTAAAAGTGCATTATAGGTAAAGCTTATTTACAAAATCATCTACATACAGGTATACGACGGGAATTCAAAAAGTAAAGGCACATTTGTGAAAAGCTGCACTTATTCTGATGATAGAAAACTGAAAGATGTGTTATTTTTCTACGCAACCTCCCTGGACTTCAATGCAGTTTTCCAGATGTTTTACGAGTTTTTTTCTTATTTCATCAGAAAATACGTTTTTCGGTTTCATCTGTAACCAATTTTGCACCACAGCAATGACGTCTTCATCACTTTAAATCTTCTTCCCTGTAGTGTTTCCGTTAAGGGCCCAAACATGTGAAAATCACTTGGAGCCAGGTATGGTGTATGGTGGTGTTCCAGCACCTCTGAAAGGTCTCTGTTGGATTCCTTTCATGTTAATTTCTTAAATCTGTTGTCATTTACGGTATAAATTCCTCTTCTAAATTTACTGTGGTGTTTCTGACAATCTGGGAGGAGACTGAGGAGTGAAACGTGTTACTTTTACACATAAACAAGAACGATCTGTCACACTGCTACACTTTAAAACACAGTTTATATGTAATTCATGTCACACAGTCTCATACGGAACCTACATCCCCTTTCTTTTATATACTGTATATGATAAGATACTGTCATCCCCCTTCCCTTATGTGTGAGAGGATGAATGAGCAAATGTATTTCTAGTTGCATGCTTGATGGTAGCAGACAAGCCTGTCTGCTAGAGAACAGTAGGACCAAAGTCAGAACAGGTAGCTACGCTTTCTAAAAGCAGAGAGGCTTCTATTATTAGTATGGTCCTGTCCGTCCCTTGTCATGTTGGTATAGGAAGCTGCCTCTCTGGTCACTTGCGTTTTTATCTGTTAAGCACGCTCGGTAGGGGCCCTGGTCATTCTGTCCGCGGCAAGCGTCTGAAGTGGTAAGATCTCCGGCTAAGCGCGTGTCTGCTAAGTCCATAGGACAAAGGATTTCTTAAGTTCAGCCTACCTGAAAATATAATCACCTTTATTTCAGGTTTAGCTCTAAAATATCTAATTTTATCTTAAATTGCAACGCAGTATAATTTGAGTGTGAAGTTCAGAATATCTTCCGGTAGTTGCTTTGTTACTACTTTGTGAGCAAAGTGGAACCACGTGTTGATCAGTAACTCTAACTAAGATCATCAATCTTAAATGCGAATGTGCGTGAGATTATAACATCTCGTCTTGACAACATTTTTCAATATAGCAACTTTTCTTTATGTTCAACCCACGTGGGGTGTACTTTGTGAGACCAGTACCACGTGCTTATACAATTGTTTGACCCATCAGATTAATAGTAAGACGATAGTAACCAGTTCGAGGTTTTTCTTTTGTAAATTACGTTTCGATGTAATTTATTTTAATTATAAAAATTACTGTGGAGTTACACTCTTTGTGTAATCCAAGTTGACCACGTGAAGCATGTGGTGTAAGCATCAAAGTAGCCCTCAGCTATTCCTTTCTGGAAGATTTCACAGAGAGTTAGTATCAATTTAGTATACCAGTGTGTGGTAATTTCATGACGGACAGGATTGCGCTACCAACGTAACTTCTTTGGATGAAAATTGAATCGGTTGGTTGTGGTTAATTTCCTCTTGGGTATGTCTCAACGTTCTTCGTGTGTTATTTTATGAATGCAGTGTTGTATGTAGTCTCCCAATCTTGGCTTCCTATTTGATGTGTTCCGTAAGATTACAAACTCACATTTTCACAATCCGAAATAAGGCACCAGTTTAGTTATGAATCAAGTTAGATATGCTGAAATTTTAACGGAACAATCATCAATGTTAAAATAAATATCCAAATATAAATTGATTTATTTCTTTTTATTTAAATTGTCTTTATATACACTCCTGGAAATTGAAATAAGAACACCGTGAATTCATTGTCCCAGGAAGGGGAAACTTTATTGACACATTCCTAGGGTCAGATACATCACATGATCACACTGACAGAACCACAGGCACATAGACACAGGCAACAGAGCATGCACAATGTCGGCACTAGTACAGTGTATATCCACCTTTCGCAGCAATGCAGGCTGCTATTCTCCCATGGAGACAATCGTAGAGATGCTGGATGTAGTCCTGTGGGACGGCTTGCCATGCCATTTCCACCTGGCGCCTCAGTTGGACCAGCGTTCCTGCTGGACGTGCAGACCGCGTGAGACGACGCTTCATCCAGTCCCAAACATGCTCAATGGGGGACAGATCCGGAGATCTTGCTGGCCAGGGTAGTTGACTTACACCTTCTAGAGCACGTTGGGTGGCATGGGATACATGCGGACGTGCATTGTCCTGTTGGAACAGCAAGTTCCCTTGCCGGTCTAGGAATGGTAGAACGATGGGTTCGATGACGGTTTGGATGTACCGTGCACTATTCAGTGTCCCCTCGACGATCACCAGTGGTGTACGGCCAGTGTAGGAGATCGCTCCCCACACCATGATGCCGGGTGTTGGCCCTGTGTGCCTCGGTCGTATGCAGTCCTGATTGTGGCGCTCACCTGCACGGCGCCAAACACGCATACGACCATCATTGGCACCAAGGCAGAAGCGACTCTCATCGCTGAAGACGACACGTCTCCATTCGTCCCTCCATTCACGCCTGTCGCGACACCACTGGAGGCGGGCTGCACGATGTTGGGGCGTGAGCGGAAGACGGCCTAACGGTGTGCGGGACCGTAGCCCAGCTTCATGGAGACGGTTGCGAATGGTCCTCGCCGATACCCCAGGAGCAACAGTGTCCCTAATTTGCTGGGAAGTGGCGGTGCGGTCCCCTACGGCACTGCGTAGGATCCTACGGTCTTGGCGTGCATCCGTGCGTCGCTGCGGTCCGGTCCCAGGTCGACGGGGACGTGCACCTTCCGCCGACCACTGGCGACAACATCGATGTACTGTGGAGACCTCACGCCCCACGTGTTGAGCAATTCGGCGGTACGTCCACCCGGCCTCCCGCATGCCCACTATTCGCCCTCGCTCAAAGTCCGTCAACTGCACATACGGTTCACGTCCACGCTGTCGCGGCATGCTACCAGTGTTAAAGACTACGATGGAGCTCCGTATGCCACGGCAAACTGGCTGACACTGACGGCGGCGGTGCACAAATGCTGCGCAGCTAGCGCCATTCGACGGCCAACACCGCGGTTCCTGGTGTGTCCGCTGTGCCGTGCGTGTGATCATTGCTTGTACAGCCCTCTCGCAGTGTCCGGAGCAAGTATGGTGGGTCTGACACACCGGTGTCAATGTGTTCTTTTTTCCATTTCCAGGAGTGTATATATCACCGGTTATCGTAAGATGAGTACTAAAAGATTATAATTAATGTTAGTCTGGTTGGGAATTTGGTAAGATAGACTGGATACCAGGTGAAACAGTTGCGCAGTAATGCAAGGTTAACTTCCTCAGATAGCTCACAGCTTTTAACCCACTTTTATGGTCTTGAATATCAGCACTGCTTTCAGAACAAATTAATGCAACAACATTACACCTCGAATCTCAACTCCTTTATTGCATCGGCTGTCCGTTTGGCAGAATGTGGGCGAGCGTTATCTTGCTGCAGGATGACACCTCTTCACAGTTTTCCACGACGTTTGGATCTGATTGCAGGTTTTAGTTTCGTACGCAACACATCACATCCACCATACAATACAGACCTGGCTCTAAAGCCTCGTTTACGCTGGGGCGACGTCTTGAAACTTTGTGGCATGCTACGGAAATGCGTCGTCTTGTAGTATGCTACAACAGGCAACGTCTTGCGGCGTATGTTGCATGCAGCAGGTTAATTCATACCAAAGCAACAAAATTTGTGCCACACGTGTAGTATAAAGGATAATAAAGTATCGCAGCGGCGGCCTACTTGGTACTTGCACATGCAGCTAACAACGGAAATGAAAACCAAAGGAAAATAAATCGATGGTGGAAGAGAAGAGTATTTAAAGAAGGTCCACGAAATAGTATCCTAGGAACTAGAATCAGACGATGGTGCGTTATTTAGTAATGTGTGCTTTCGTCCTAGGCGCGTTAGTCCGCGCCATACCGTTGCCAAAAGGTGGCCTAACGGTAAATGTTTGCACAAGTACCGGGCCGGTCACCACCCTGTTTCAGGGCCCGGGGTGGGAATTTCAGCCGCCAGCTCACCCAACTCTGCCGTACGACTGCTGCGGTATGACTGACACACTACTTCCCTCGCAAGCTCGCTAGTAAACGGATGACGCACCTTAGACGAAAGCAACAATGACAACATGAGAATGATGATATAGCTCTAAATGTTTTGAAATGCTTAACTACTACATAACACTTTTTCAAAATTAATAAGCAAACATATTAATAGTATTAGTAGTATGACTGTATTAAAAACTTTCAGTGTTCGGCTCCACAAATTTAAATTATATGTAAAGTTTACTCCAGTGCGTGGGAAATAAACATCCCAGGTTGGGATGCATAAACTAAAGCCAGAGGAGGGGATGGTCTGATGCAGAGGGGGGGGGGGGGATCCCCCCCCCCGTCCCCCCCTGCAAATCGCACACTGACATAAGTCAATATAATTGTAAAAGGGGGCACATTCTACCGCCGGTTGGAGGTATGTCGAAGGTCGGTGAAATGTGAAACAGGAGAGACACAAACGGTTCGAATAGGTCTTGAAGGGCCTACGGTACCGACAGACCGCCCTGTCACCCTCAGTCTTTAGGCGTCAGCGAATGTTGATTCGGAGGGGCATGTGGTCACCACACCGCTCTCCCGGCCTTTCTCAGTTTTCGTGAGCGGTACCAGCACTTCTCAGTCTAGGAGCTCCTCAATTGGCCTCACAGGGAGTGAGTGCACTCCGCTTGCCGACAGCACTCGGCAGACCCGGATGGTGATGCATCCAAGCCAGACCCCACAGTGCTCCAACTTCTGTGATCTGACGGGAACCTGTGATACCACTGCGACAAAGCAGTTAGAAAATTGGTGCTTCCTGATTATACTACGTAAACAATAGTTGCCATTTACACTCACGCTCATAAATTAAGGATAATGCTGATACATGGTGAAACAACGCTCTGGTGGGCGGTTCGTGGGTTTAAATCACCTCGGGGTATGACCATGCTGTGGATTTGACCCGCGGTCGTCGCACGGTGGCGCTGGCAGCAGTCCACATAGGCAGAGGTGTGTTGGTGCATGTCAGAGTACGGTGCAGCGAGTAAGTGTGCAGACGTTTTCAGACGTGCTAATGGTGACTGCGTGTTGAAAATGGCTCAAAGAACACATACTGATGACGTTCTGAGGGGCAGAATACTAGGACGACTGGAGGCTGGTCAAACACAGCATGTCGTAGCACTGGCCCTCCCTGTGCCACAAAGTGTGATCTCAAGATTATAGCAACGATTCCAGAAAAGAGGAAACGTGTCCAGGCGCTACAGTACGGGATGTCCACAGTGTACAATACCACAAGAAGACCGATATCTCACCATCGGTGCCCGCAGACGGCCACGGAGTATGCACGAAGCCTTGCTCAGAACCTTACTGCAGCCACTGGAACGGTTGTCTCCAGACACACAGTCTACAGACGACTGAACAGACATGGTTTATTCGCCCAGAGACCTGAAAGGTGCATTCCACTGACCCCTGGTCACAGGAGAGTCCGTAAAGCCTGGTGTCCAAAACACAGTACATGGTCATTGGAACAGTGGTCCCAGGTTATGTTCACGGACGAGTCCAGGTATAGTCTGAACAGTGATGCTCACCGGGTTTTCATCTGGCGTGAACCAGGAGCCAGGACCAACTCCTTAATGTCCTTGAAAGGGACCTGTATGGAGGATGTGGTTTGATTGTGTGGGGTGGGATTCTGATTGGTGCACGTACACCCCTGCATGTCTTTGACAGAGGAACTGTAACAGGTCAGGTGTATCGGGACGTCATTTTGCACCGCCTTTTCAGGAGTGCAGTGGGTCCCACCTTCCTCCAGATGGATGATAACGCACGGCCCCACCGAGCTGCCATTGTGGAGGAGTACCTTGAAACAGAAGATATCAGGCGAATGGAGTGGCCTGCCTGTTCTCCAGACCATCGAGCAAGTCTGGGATGCTCTCGGTCGACGTATCGCTGCTCGTCTTCAAACCCCAACGACGCTTCAGGAGCTCAGACAGGCACTGGTGCAAGAATGGGAGGCTAAACCCCAGCAGCTGCTCGACCACCTGATCCAGAGTATGCCAACACGTTGTGCGGCCTGTGTACGTGTGCATGGTGATCATATCCCATACTGTTGTCGGCGTACATGCGCAGGAAACAGTGGCGTTTTGTAGTACGTGTGTTTCGGGACGGTTTTCTCAACTTACCGCCAATACCGTTGACTTACAGATCTGTGTCGCTTGTGTTCCCTATGTGCCTATGCTATTATCGCTAGTTTTGTGTAGTGCCACGGTGTGTGGCACCACAGTCTGCAATTACCCTTAATTTATGAGCATGAGAGTAGTATAGTAATAGGCGTTTACCGTTCATAATTACTACAACGGCCCGCAGAAAAGTAAGGGCGAAACTAAGTTTCACATGATGTGTCACTAACGGTTAACACAGCTCTGTGAAACTTGGACCATGTATAGAAAGAGCCGCTACAGTATAGTACAGAACCTAGCTGAAAGAAATAGGGAATGACACGAACACAGATGACACTTTTAATCACTTACAGTTATCACAGTGCAGTCACGGCGATTTATGATGATCACTTGGATGTTAAAAAAGATGGACATGGTTCTCAGTAGGGTGTGTGATCTTTGGCAAGCAGTTCTTGAGGTAGGACGTTCCATTCCTCCAGCAGCTCGGCTGACAGTTGGAGGATGTTCGTTGGTGCGTGTGAACGTGCTGCAGTGCGTTTCCTTAATGCATCCTAAAGGTACTCGATGGGATTTAAGTAGGGGGAACGGGCAGGGCAATCCATCAGTCCGTCCCCGAATATCATCTCATTCCAAGAGCTCCTCCAACTGAGAAGTTCGATGAGATTGCATATTGTCAGCGATAAATATTAAATGAGCGCCTAATGTACCCTTGAACAGATGCACAGGGTGAAAGAGCACAGTGTGACAAAGCGCTGTAGCGTGTTCAAAGATTTGGAGGTGACTGCGTCCGTGAAACATTACGCCTCACCACACAGTAACATTCTGGACACCAACACCGCCATGTTGGACAAACTCCTTTGTGCATTACGTGTTCCCACCTGACGTCGTATGAGAGTACGTTTAGAACTGTCAAACTCGATCATTTTGGTGGTCTAGGTGCCATGGTACTGAGAGGTATAACGTTCGGCAGGGAAATCTTTGAAGGTACTCTCACCAGTCAACGTACTACTTCCGCATGAGCATCTTTTCAGTAGTGCTTTCGGCCCTGACTTAATTTTTATGAATGACAATTCGCGACCGCATCGAACAGTGCATTTGGAGGAGTTCTCGGAACGAGAGAATGTTCCTCGAATGGACTGGCCTCTTCATTCCTTCTACTTAAATCTCATCGACCACGTGTGAAATGGATTTTCGAGATGTATTGCAGCATGTCTGCATGCACCAACGACAGTCCTCCTGCTGTCGACCGATGATGAAGTATGGAACGTCCTGACACAATAATTTCTTATCAACCTATGCAAAGCACGGCAGCAGTTTGCAGAGCATGCGTTACCGTCCGTGATGACATCACACCCTATTAAGAACCAAGTCCCGCCTTTTGAAATGTCATAAATCGAGGTGAATTCAGCGTGGTTACTGTCTTTGAAGGTGGCAGGGGTAAAGTACAGGGAGCGAAAGGCTATTTACAATTTGTACAGAACCCAGATGGCAGTTATAAGAGTCGAGGGACATGAAAGGGAAGCAGTGGTTGGGCAGGGAGTGAGACAGGGTTGTAGCCTCTCCCCGATGCTATTCAATCCGTATATTGAGCAAGCAGTAAAGGAAACAAAAGCAAAGTTAGGAGTAGGTATTAAAATCCATGGAGAAGAAATAAAAACTTTGAGGTTCGCCGATGACATTGTAATTTTGTCAGAGACAGCAAAGGACTTGGAAGAGCAGTTGAACGGAATGGACTGTGTCTTGAAAGGAGGGATAAGATGAACATCAACAAAAGTAAAACGAGGATAGTGGAATGTAGTCGAATTAAGTCGGGTGATGTTGAGGGAATTAGATTAGGAAATGAGACACTTAAAGTAGTAAAGGAATTTTGCTATTTGGGGAGCAAACTAACTGATGATGGTCGAAGTAGAGAGGATATGAAATGTAGACTGGCAATGGCAAGGAAAGCGTTTCTGAAGAAGAGAAATTTGTTAACATCGAGTATAGATTTAAGTGTCAGGAAGTCGTTTCTGAAAGTATTTGTATGGAGTGTAGCCATGTATGGAAGTGAAACATGGACGATAAATAGTTTAGACAATATGAGAATAGAAGTTTTCGAAATGTGGTGCTACAGAAGAATGCTGAAGATTAGATGGGTAGATCACATAACCAATAATAATGAGGTATTAAATAGAATTGGGGAGAAGAGGAATTCGTGGCACAACTTGACTAGATGAAGGGATCGGTTGGTAGGACATGTTCTGAGGCATCAAGGGATCACCAATTTAGTACTGGAAGGCAGCGTGGAGGGTAAAAATCGTAGAGGGAGAATAAGAGATGAATACAATAAGCAGATTCAGAAGGATGTAGGCTGCAGTAGGTACTGGGGGATGAAGAAGCTTGCACAGGGTAGAGTAGCATGGAGAGCTGTATCAAACCAGTCTCAGGACTGAAGACCACAACAAAAACAACAACAACAACTATACTGTAGCAGTTCTTTCTTTGTATGGTCCAAGTTTAATTAACTACGTTACGCGGCAGCGACACATAATGCAAGAAAAAGCAAGTATTAAAGATATCATTTTGAGAAACACGAAATCGACCCTAGCATTCATGAAAGAATGTTTCCAGGCTCCTCCTGAAGTGATTTAGGGAGACCATAGGAAATTGAATTCAGGATGGAGGGCCGACTTTTAGAGCCCTGTTTCTCCCAAGTAAGGGCCACTGTCGTAACACTGTCCTACCTCACTGGGTTGAACTTCTCCGCGTTTTCCAAGGAAAAGTAGTCAAGGCAATATGCATTAGGTAGGGACCACTGCCGTCAGACTTCTACTGTGATGGGTACTTTGACTTGTAGATAATAGAAATGTTCGCTCTCAGTGCCTTATTCAGTACTGCTCGTAAGTTATTAACTATTTGTGCTACGTACGAGTAGCTCCATGAAGTCCTCCGATGGCACGACGGTAGCAATCCTAATATTTACAGCTGGCCATTCTGCTTCAGTGCTTAGGCACCAGAATTAGTGCGACAAAATCTTTTGATAACAACTTCATCTCAGCGTATTAAGAGACTTATCTCAGGTAAGAACACTAGTTAGCATTAATTATTATTAAAATCTAAATTTAAAAATACGTAACATTTTTAAGAATTTAGAAAGTTACTCCGTACTCATTTTGCGTCTTACTGCAGGTTATCTGCCTGATAGTCAATATTTCCTCAGCGCTCACCTTAACCATTTACAACAGCACAATGTACTACTTCATTTTAATAATGTTTTTATAACTACTGTGTATGTTATAGGCGTTTTTGGTGAAGCTGTCAGGGTTACAGAAGCACACAAAACTAGCTTGAATTAAGCTGTGGAACAGTGTTACTGAAGGTCGCCAAATTATAAAACTTAATTACTTTGTAATTGTATAAGTGCCGATAGCATACAAGACTGACAAATTCTTTGTTGGAGAGAGTAAGGAGCAAAACGATTCTGAATTCCTTGTTCGGTTTCTGAAAGGGCAGAACGGAAAATTTGTGTGGCCAGAAGTAGAAAATGAAAATGTAATTACACAATATTAGGTAGTTTTTTCCACAGTACACGAGACCAGTTGAATGAAGTGCCACGATTTCAAGGAAACTGCAAGTTTTGCTATGAAATAAAACATGTAACCTACTGCTGATCATGTAAAATAATGAAAGGAAAGCAACATTTGCGTGCAAAATTAAAATAAATCTATGAAGAATTTATGCTAACAAAATTTTTACACAAATTTGTTACTGCCGGCCGCGGTGGCCGAGCGGTTCTAGGCGCTTCAGTTCGGAACCGTCCGAACTGCTACGGGCGCAGGTTCGCATCCTACTTCGGGCATGGATGTGTGTGATGCCCTTAGGTTAGTTAGGTTTAAGTAGTTCTAACTTCTAGGGGCTGATGACCTCAGATGTTAAGTCCCATAGTGCTCAGAGCCATTTGAACAATTTTGTTACTAATATTACATCTCTGGTAGTGCATTCGTTGACCACAGACGACTTATGTATGACATTTTACTGTGTTCAAAGTATCTACATATACGGTATTTTGGTCACTTATTAAAATGTATTTTTTCTCGATCTACAATTTATACAAATAAGTCGATCTTAGCCATAGTTCAAGCCGCTAAAATGCAATCTTCTTCGGATGAGAATCTTTTACAACACAGGAAGTACTGAAAAGAACGCCTTCAGTCACAATTTTTTCCAGTTTTGTTTCTTTATCTCTTATAATTACAAGAAGCATTTCGGACCTTGCGGGTTGTTCGTCAAGTGGAAATCCCTTTAATTCATGATTTACTTCTGCCTTTGAGGTGAAGTGTATGTTCATGTAATGAGAAGGTCAGATATTAAGTTTAGTATTTCGTGACCCAACTGTGGAAAAAGTAGAGTGAAAAACTTACACATTTTTAACCTTTTTTGCCAGCAGTCGTTGGTTTATCATTTCTGTGACGTGATGTGCGGTGAGAGAAAAGAAAAACCGATGTCTGCTGGCAATAAGAGGTTGAAAATGTTCTTCCTGATTGTTCACTGATTGTCGTCATATTTTCCGCAGCTGGTTCACGAAATAAAAAACCTGAGATCTAACGTTCTCATAACAGGAACATACGGTTCTCCTCATTTAAAGCCAGAAGTAAATTATGTACTAAGACGATCTGGGCCTGTCGATGGATCCACAGGGTCGTAAATCCATCATTTAATTCAATAAAACACGAAAAATTTGTGTGTGAATGCGTTTTTATCCATACTTCCTGTGGGTTCTTGCCCACTCGTTAGGGTTCCTAAGGGATGTTGCGTTCTTGGAATTCTATAGAACAATTTCAAACAAATAACATTAATAGTTTTATTTCTAGAAAGCAAATTTACAATACTTAACATTGGAGATTTGCAAGTAGAAGTCGCAAGCAAGGGGCGACTTCTAATATAGTTAAGAGTCCTTGATATGTGAAACGTGCAGACATGTTGACACACGTCACTGATAACTAACGTCCGCAGTCAGATGCCGATCTGAGCGGCCGAGGCTTTTTTTGTGGCAGTTTACTAATACACAGCGTCACTGGTTCAGATCCGGTCCTTCTGTCTCGGTGGACAAGTGAGAGGAGACTCAAAGCAACGGCTGAATAGCAGCTGAGCATAGAACATTGAGGGGGGGGGGGGGGGGGCGGTGGAACACTAACAAGGGGAGGCCGCCAATTGTGAAATTCAGATTCGATTCATACTGCGCATAATAAAAGCTCATGGCCACAGGTGTAATGTGGCAAAGCACCAAGATGCACTTCACAGCCGTTGTCGAGAAAATCGAAAGTTAAAAGAAACCGTTGCGGTGAAATGCTCTCTACGATTAATAATTTTCTCCAGCGTCGTGGCGCAGCGGTAAGCGCTCGGGTTCGTAATCCAAAGAACGCCGGATCGAATCTCGCGCCATGCAATTTTTTTTATATTTAGTTTTTTGTAATTCATATATATATATATATATATATATATATATATATATATATATATATACTATTAATGAATTGCTTATGCATGTTGGTGAAGGCGGATAGCTTTCCAATTGTATCGCCTCCATTTTTCCGTTTGTTTAACAGGGTGTAGCAAAGCTCTCCCGTCCGCACTGATTTTCGACGATGTTATAAGTTGCGCTAGGAACCGCATCTACCTTCTTTCGAAGTTAGCAGGCAACTACGCTAGTTATGCGGCGGCTCGTTTCGGCCCATTCAACGTCTGTTCTTCAAGTGTAACGAGCGAGTAACGGAGTTCATATTTCATACCTGCCGCAGCAAATTTGTGTTCGTGGGGTCTCTATTCTAATTCGAACGTTTGACTTACGCTATACGTATTCGATTCGGAATATCGTTTCTACGTCTTCCGTTAACTAAACGTGGTTAACATTATGAAGACAATTAATAACATTTGTGAAATACAACTTTGTTTGCGGAAAACATAATGATGTTCGAAGTCGCCAATTTTTCCACGACAAACGACTTTTAACAACTTATTATATGCATAATTGTTGCAACTGATTGCCGGGAATTATATATATATATATATATATATATATATATATATATATATATTTGAATTACAAAAAACAAATACTAAAAAAAAAGGTTGCATGGCGCGAGATTCGTTCCGGCGACTTTCGGATTACAAACCCGAGCGCTTACCGCTGCACCACGACGCTGTAGAAAGTTATTAATCGTAGAGAGTATTTCACCGCAATGGTTTCTTTTAACTGTCGATTTTCTCGACAACGGCTGAGAAGGGCATCTTGGTGCTTTGCCACATTACACCTCTGGCCATGAGCTTTTATTATGCGCAGTATGAATCGAATCTGAATTTCACAATTGGCGGCCTCCCCTTGTAAGTTCAGTGCCACCCTCCGACGGTGGAAGCACAGAGAGGGGTGCAGTAATGCGCCAACTCTATGGTCAAAGAAAAAAGTGGCTGGACGAGAATCGGCCACTGCTAGTGACTGTACGAAAACGGACAGAAAAACGTGGTCGTATTGGACCGAAGCTAGCAGGAGCGTCACTTGTATTCCCTCCTTCCAGGTGTCGCTCTCGGCGCGGCGCTGTCAAATTCCGCGCACCATTGGCCGCCGCTTTCTCACCGCCTTCTCTGCTCTTGCGTTCCGCATCTTCATTCTGGCGTTTGTGGTTACGCCAGAACACTTTCTGTGAACTGAACAGATCCACGTTTGTAACTGCAAAATATGGATAAATTAAAACAAGAAAACTTTTGTAATTTTATTACATCGCAAATACCCATTATAAAAGTGTATATAAATATGTATGCATGTTCCACATCTCCACCTAAATCACTCGATGGCCTTTAACGAAACTTGATAGATACATCAGTAATTGTCTGGAAATCATCGCAGTGGGGGCTAGAGCCACCGACGTCTCAAAAGTGTGGGGTGAGGCTGAAAAAGCATTGAATCCCACGACGAGCGACTACCTATAATCTATTTATCCAGTATTTTGCGACTGAGTGCACGTAGTAACTTGCGAGAAACCTTATACACAACTTCAAATATTTAAGAAAATTTTTCTCACTGACAGCCCCAAAAACGACGAAAGTAGAAATGTTTATCCCTTACTACATATTCGCTGTTCATGCCGTGAAACAGCTGCATCAGGTATGACATTTCAGTTTATTACTTCTTTACTAGCAGCTGTATTGGCGACACATTTTACAGACAGTATTCACTTATACCACTAAATGTATCAGTAGTATTATATTGTCATACTACACCTGGATTAGGAGACAGGACATAATAAACATTAAGCAGCGTTAAAATGAAATTCGCTAGAGAAGGGGAAGAAGGAGATGGATAAAGATATGGGGAGGATGAGATGGACAGGAAAGGGGGAGGGGAGATTAATAGAGAAAGGGAAGACGAGGAAATGGACAGAAAAAGGGGAGAGGAGGAGACGAAAAGAGAAAGCAAAGAGGAAAAAATTGGCAGAGACAGAGGAGACGAAGAGATGGGGAGACAGATGTGGAGGAGGAGATAGGCAGAGATAGAGGAGCAGGAAACACACACAAAAGGGAAGAGAAGGAGATCGCAATAGAGAGAGAAGAGAAAGGCAGGGAAAAGAAAGAGGAGGAGAATGACAAAGAGGAGGGAGTAGAAGATGAACAGCCCGCGGTGGAAGGAGCGGGCAGACAGAGGAGGGAGGGCCAGAAGGGCAGAAGAGGGGGGAAGCAGATAAACTATGTGATCAAAAGTATCCGGACACCTGGCTGAAAATGACTTAAAAGTTCGGCGTGCTCTCCATCGGTAATGCTGGAATTCAATATGGTGTTGGCCCACCCTTAGCCTTTATGACAGCTTCCACTCGAGCAGGCATACGTTCAGTTAGCTGCTGGAAGGTTTCTTGGGGAATGGCAGCCCACTCTTCACGTAGTGCTGCAATGAGGAGAGGTATCGATGTAGGTGGGTGAGGCCTGGCACGAAGTCGGCGTTCCAAAACATCTCAATGATACTTTATAGGATTCAGGTCAGGACTCTGTGCTGATCAGTCCATTACAGGGTTGTTACTGTCGTGTAACCACTCCGCCACAGGCCATGCTGCAAGATGCAGTCGCCATCCCCGAATTGCTCTTCAACAGTGGGAAGCAAGAACGTGCTTAAAACATCAATGTAGGCCTGTGCTGTGATAGTGCCACGCAAAACAACAAGCGGTGCAAGCCCCCTCCATGAAAAACACGACCACACCATAACACTGTCACCTCCGAAATTTACTGTTGGCACTACACACGCTGGTAGATGACCTTCACCGGGCATTCACCATACCCACACCCTGCCATCGGATCACCACATTCTGTACCGTGAATCTTCACTCCACACAATGTTTTTCCACTGTTCAAGCGTCCAATGTTTACGCTCCTTACACCAAGGCGTCGTTTGTCATTTACTGGCGTGATGTGTGGATTATGAGCAGCTGCTCGACCATGAAATCCAAGTTTTCTCACCTCCTGCCTAACTGTCATAGTACCTGGAGTGGATCTTGATGCAGTTTGGAATTCCTGTCTGATTGTCTGGGAAAATGTCTGCCTTTTACACATTACGAACCTCTTCAACTGTCGGCGGTCTTTGTCAGTCAACAGACGAGGTCGGCCTGTACGCTTTTTTGCTGCACGTGTCCCTTCATGTTTCCACTTCACTGTCACATCGGAAACAGTGGACCTAGGGATGTTTATGAGTGTGGAAATCTCACGTACAGACGTATGATACAAGTGACACCCAATCACCTTGAAAGGGTCCTGTAGTCCCCTTTCATTATCATTTTATTTGCTTTCCAATGACGCAGAAGTCTGTGGCATGCGTGAGTGAATGAATGTGGGTATGTTTCATTTTGCTATACAGTGGTTTAGTCTGCAGCAGAGAATCTGCGGTAGTCGTACAGAATGGCCAACCTTTGTAGTTTTCAGGTAGGCAAAGAGGTTTGCTCCTCTTCTGTGAAAGTTACCGGTGTTAGGTTGGTGGCGGAAGCCTCATCTCTGGGTTTTCCTAGCCACAGGGTCGCGTGGGAGACGTTGGAGTGTGTGGGAGGGTCAGTCTGTTTCCGACTCGCCGTGGGTCAGCAGCCGAAGTCTCTTCGAAGAAGGGTGAGTTGACTTAACCGCATAGCGCGTCGTCTCATAGCAAAAGGAGAACTTTTAGCTTTTGGTCTCACGTTTCATCTTATAAAGATTGATTTTCTTGGTCTCAGCAAGGAATGCAAGGCTTTTGCAGACTTTCAGTTTGATTCCTAATGCATACCTGACTTTGATCCCTAAGAAGAAAGTAGCGCAATGGTGTTGTAATTGTTGAAGCGCCCTCGGTTCAGTGTGAATGTTTGTATGCCTGTAGCTGCGTGTGTGTGCATTCTAGTCTTTTCCGAATCTTGGTAATATTTGCTCCTTTGTGAATTATCTTTGTCTCAATACTTTATGTCAGGTGGAAACCATCCACATGGGTTAATATTGGAGTTTTTTGGACCTCTGCCATTATCATTTGTCTATTGAAATGTGTCCTCTGTAAAATGTTAATTGTCCACGACTGCGTGGTTTGATGTTACTAAAATTTGGCCACGGTACATAGAAATAGTGTCTCCACGAACCACGTGGGCATACGAGTCTGCAGTGAAACGTATAGCGTTTCACAAGCAATTGTACTTAGTTACCAGGCAACAGCAGTTCTATAGATGCATTACATGAATGTTTTAAGGAATAAATAATTTGGCCTCCAATCTTATCCAGTATACCGATGTTACGTCTCCGTTACCTACGCCATTTACCTTGTAGTTTTCCTTGTTAGCCCATCCGTAGCCTTTCCATGCGCACAGGTCCAATAATTAGTGTCCCTTTCTATTTAAAACTAATGCTTTGGAATAGATCTTGTTTTCACGAATGTTGTTGCAAGCTGCACTTAAAAATGTTCAAATGTGTGTGAAATCTTATGGGATTTACCTGCTAAGGTCATCAGTCCCTAAGCCTACACACTACTTAACCTAAATTATCCTAAGGACAAACACACACATCCATGCCCGAGGGAGGACTCGAACCTCCACCGGGATCAGCCGCACAGTGCATGACTGCAGCGCCTGAGACCGCTCGGCTAATCTCGCGCGGCAAGCTGCACTTATGCACAGTGTTCACGCACGCTTTACTTTATTCAATATTTGATTTACGTGAACAATGCCTGGATCATATTAATAACTACATCCCATTCTTTATCAGTGACTTTACACTGAATGTTCTTCTGTGAGTTTTCTTATGAATAAATTAAGCAATTTTCCGACTCAGTGCAACCTATTATTTGTCGTGTGGCTAGAATTGGTGGCAAACCAATCTTTTACGTTGATTTCAATGTGAGATAGCATTTTCTTATTCAATGTGCGCGTGGCTCTTTTACCCATCAAGATACATTCAAAGTGCGCTTGACGCTTATTACACATACCGACCTTATGCTCACGCTACTTACAACCTGTCCAGGTTCGAAGTGCGTGAGTGCCGCGGAGCGCTCCATTCTGCCCTCTCATGATGACTACTGAGGTCGCTGATATGGAGCACCTGGCAGTAGGTGGCAGCACATTGCACCTAATATGAAAAAGTTATTTTTTGGGGGTGTTCGGATACTTTTGATCACACAGTGTAGAGAGGGAAGGAGGAGCAGATTGTTGTTGATAATTCTTCCGGGTTATATGGCCGTGGTCCATGGAATACTTTTATTCCTAACGTTTCGGCAAGACTCAACAGGACTAGCCATAGCTCTGAGGAAGTCCAACGTAGTACTGGACGAAACGTTAGGAATAGAAGTATTCCATGGACCACGGCCATATAACCCGGAAGAAATATCAACAACAGTACCACCCGGTCGTGAAAGCCTTCATTGTATGATTAGAGGAGCAGATTGCAGAGAGAGAGAGTTGCTGGAGGAGATAGAGAGAGGTGCAGGAAGAGATGGACAGAGAGTGGGATTGATGGGCACTGACACAGAGAGGGGTCGAGGAGACAGAGAGGAGTAGAAGAAGGAGATGTACTGTACCTCAAATTTTATCCAGTCTGCTCATACGAAGGTTTCCCTCAATAGACCATTCCCTGCCAGCCCCTGTCAGGGAACCAGGGGAGAAGCACAGTAGGTTTAAGGACTTCTCTTGGCGCATTTAATCAAGAACCGCCTTCTCTGTGGAGAGGGCGGCGGCTTCCGATATTGACGGAAGCATCGGACGTCATCTGGCAGAGCGGATGCTGCTCTCCCTCTCTCTCTCTCTCTCTCTCTCTCTCTCTCTCTCTCTCTCCCTCTCGCTCTCATTTTTTTAATTATTCCGAGCGGCGGCTTGGACAGCGGCTGTCTTAGCGGGCGGCAAACAGCGCCCAGCCGTCCGGTCGACCCCGCGCGATTTTTGCAGCGTTATTATTCGATAAGGGCGGGCGAATCCGGCGCAGATCCGCGTGGGGCGGCGCGGTGTGGGGCGGGTCGGCCGCCGCCTGTGCATGCATATTCATGGTGGCGGCGGCGGCGGCGGCAGCGGCGGATTTGGCAGCCGTTCTCACGGGGATCGCCGCGGACACCGAGCCCGGGCCAGCCAGTGGAACGCTGTTCCGGCACCGGGAACCCGCGGGCGCCCGCTGCTGGGCCCGAGGGGAGGCGAGCCCCTGAGTCGCGCGTTATATGGGCGCTCAGCTGGTCACCACTGGACGCTCACGCGGAAACTTTACAGGCGTGCAATGCTCCATTGTTCCAGCAGTCTCCTTTGATCTCTCAAAGGCATTTGATTGTGTAAATCACGTAATTCTTTTAGATAAGCTAAATCTTTATGGTTTGAGTGGGGCAGTGCACAAATGGTTTAATTCATACTTAACTGGAAGAATGCAGAAAGTTGAAATAAGTGGTTCATGTAATGTTAAAACAACATCTGATTCCTCAAACTGGGAGGATATCAAGTACGGGGTCCCACAGGGTTCGGTCTTAGGTCCTATAGTGTTCTTGATATACATTAATGACTTACCATTCCACATTGATGCAGATGCAAAGTTAGTTCTTTTTGCTGATGATACAAGTATAGTAATAACATCCAAAAACCAAGAACTAGGTGATGTAAGTGTAAATGATGTTTTTCGCAAAATTATTAAGTGGTTCTCAGCAAACGGACTCTCTTTAAATTTTGATAAAACACAGTTCCGTACAGTAAATGGCACAACTCCATTAAAAAGGTTCAAACGGCTCTGAGCACTACGCGGCTTAACTTCTGAGGTCATCAATCGCCTAGAACTTAGAACTAATTAAACCTAACTAAGCGAAGGACATCACACACATCCATGCCCAAGGCAGGATTCGAACCTGCGACCGTAGCGACAACTCCAGTAATAAATATAGACTTTGAACAGAAGTCTGTAGCTAAGGTAGAATTTTCAAAGTTTTTAGGTGTGTCCATTGATGAGAGGTTAAACTGGAAGCAACACATTGATGGCCTGCTGAAACGTCTGAGTTCAGCTACGTATGCTATTAGGGTTATTGCAAATTTTGCTGATAAGAATCTCAGTAAATTAGCTTACTATGCCTACTTTCATTCACTGCTTTCGTATGGCATCTTATTCTGGGGTAATTCATCGTTGAGTAGAAAAGTATTCATTGCTCAAAAACGTGCAATCAGAATAATTGCTGGAGCCTCCCACGGTCATCCTTCAGACATCTATTTAAGGATCTAGGGATCCTCACAGTAACCTCACAGTATATATATTCACTTATGAAATTTGTTGTTAATAATCCAACCCAGTTCAAAAGTAATAACAGTGTGCATAGCTATAACACCAGGAGAAAGGATGATCTTCACCATGCAGGGTTAAATCTGACTTTGGCACAGAAAGGGGTAAAATATGCTGCCACAAAAGTCTTTGGTCACCTACCAAACAGCTTCAAAAGCCTGACAGATAGCCAACTAACATTTAAAAATAAATTAAAAGAATTTCTAGATGACAACTACTTCTACTTATTGGCTGAATTTTTAGGTATAAATTAAGGGGAAAAAAAACTTAAACATTAGTGTCATGCAATATTTTATGTAATGTAATACCTTGTACAGACATCTTTTATTAACCTGACACGTTCCACATCATTACGAAGTGTCGTATTCATGACCTATGGAACAAGTATTAATCTAATCTCTAATCTAATCTAGAGATCAGAAATAAGCTCTGAACACTCGCTTTAAAGTCACGGGCCTTTCCACGTCATCTCCGAACTCGACGTCTTGTCTCTTGATTTTACTGTCGGGTAAAAGTAGACTACACCAGGGTACAAAAGAGAGCGAGTACACCTGTGAACATTTCTCTCTCATATACAGGGTGAAAACCGACAAACTCTGGGAGGTTGTAGGGGACATTAAAACAAATATTTTTCCCTAATGTCATTTTTTCCTATGAGGATTATTTAAACCGGTGGAGGCCATATTACGCTCGTCAGTTTTAGAGGCCGTATTACGATCTTCAGTTGTTAGAGGGCGTATTATGCTCATCAGTTGTAGGCAACTGCTGTCCACCACTGAAGTGGTGCGTTGTCTCTGTTTGCTAATGGAGCGATACATCTGGAGTGGGTACACCGATATGGTTGGTGCGTACGACGTAGCGCACTACAACGGACGAGCTGCACAGCGGGTTTATCAACAACAATATCCTAATCGCCGTATCCCGCATCATACGACCTTTGCTGCTGTGTACCGACGTCTGCGTGGGACCGGGTCATTTAGCAGATTACCTGGACGGGGACGCCGTCGCACGGTAAGAACGCTGCAATTTGAGGAAGCTGTCTTGTAGCATGTGGAATTGCTGGAAGACGTCCCGCTCCCTACAAGACAACACATGTGGTTCCAACATGACGGCACATTTCAGTCGTCGTGTGCGTCGATTCCTGGACCGACGGTTCTCAGAAACGTGGAATGGCAGAGGTGGTCCTGTACCATGGCCTGCTCGATCCCCAGATATGTCCCCTCTGGACTTTTTTGTGTGGGGAGAGATGCGCAGCCTTGTTTAGGCTACTCCTGTTGCATCAAAAGAGGATCTGGTTGCCCGAATAGTAGCAGCAGCAGGAACAATTCAGGATACTCCTGGGGTTTTTGCCCGTGTCAGACAGAACATGATCCGACGGTGTAACCTTTGTTTACGTGTCAATGGAAGCATTTTTGAAAATATACTGTAATTGAAATTGGGTTGTGTTAATGTCTCGTGTCTTGGTCATAAATAAATGGAAAAGTGTTTGTTGGTTTAATTTTAATTTTCCACCAGGGAAATCTTCCTCTACCAGTTAAATACTCCTCATAGGAAGAAGTGACATTAGGGAAAAATATTTGTTTTGATGTCCCCTACAACCTCCCAGAGTTTGTCGGTTTAAATACTTTTCACCCTGTATACAGGGTGTTCCACTGATACTGACCGGGCCAAATATCTCACGAAATAACCATCAAACAAAAAACTACAAAGAACGAAACTCGTCTACCTTGAAGGGGGAAACCAGATGGCTCTATGGTTGTCCCGTTAGATGGCGCTGTCATAGGTCAAACGGATATCAACTGCGTTTTTTTAAAATAGAAACCCCCATTTTTATTACATATTCGTGTAGTGGCTGAACACTTCGTGTTTCCTTAAATAACGTGACTATCCGGTTAACGGTCCGGACACTTGGATGATGTCGTCCAGGATACCGAGCAGCATACATAGCACACGCCCGTTGGGCATTTTGAGCACTATAGCCATACATCAACACGATATCGACATTTTCCGCAATTGGTAAACGGTCCATTTTAATACGGGTAGTGTATCACGAAGCAAATAGCGTCCGCACTGGCGGAATGTTACGTGATACCACGTACTTATACGTTTGTGACTATTACAGCACCATCTATCACAAAGCGAAAAAAGTGGTCCAACTAAAACATAAATATGAATGTTTTAGTTGGACCACTTTTTTCGCTTTGTGATAGATGGTGCTGTAATAGTCACAAACGTATAAGTACGTGGTATCACGTAACATTCCGCCAGTGCGGACGCTATTTGCTTCGTGATACACTACCCGTATTAAAATGGACCGTTTACCAATTGCGGAAAATGTCAATATCGTGTTGATGTATGGCTCTTGTGCTCAAAATGCCCAACGGGCGTGTGCTATGTATGCTGCTCGGTATCCTGGACGACATCATCCAAGTGTCCGGACCGTTAACCGGATAGTCACGTTATTTAAGGAAACACGAAGTGTTCAGCCACATGTGAAACGGCAACCACGACCTGCAACAAATGTTGATGCCCAAGTCGGTGTTTAGATGCTGTCGCGGCTAATCCGCAGACAAATTGCGCGAGAATCGGTAATCTCAAAAACGTCGGTGTTGAGAATGCTACATCAACATCGATTGCACCCGTACCATATTTCTATGCACCAGGAATTCCATGGCGACGACTTTGAACGTCGTGTACAGTTCTGCCACTGGGCACAAGAGAAATTACGGGACGATGACAGATTCTTTGCACGCGTCCTATTAAGCGACGAAGCGTCATCCATCAACAACGGTAACGTAAACCGGCATAATATGCACTATTGGGCAACGGAAAATCCACGATGGCTGAGACAAGAGGAACATCAGCGACCTTGGCGCGGTAATGTATGGTGCGGCATTATGGGTGGAAGGATAATTGGCCCCCATTTCATCGGTGGCAATCTAAATGGTGCAATGTATGCTGATTTCCTAGGTAATGTTCTATCGATGTTACAACAAGATGTTTCACTGCTCGACAGAATGGCGATGTACTTCCGACATGATGGATATCCGGCACATAGCTCGCGTGTGGTTGAAGCGGTATGATTAGCATATTTCATGACAGGTGGATTGGTCGTCGAAGCACCATGCCACGGCCCGCACGTTCACCGGATCTGACGTCCCCGAATTTCTTTCTGTGGGGAAAGTTGAAGGATATTTGCTATCGTGATCGACCGACAACGCCTGACAACATGCGTCACCGCATTGTCAATGCATGTGCGAACATTACGGAAGACGAACCACTCGCTGTTGAGAGGAATGTCGTTACACGTATTGCCAAATGCATTGAGGTTGACGGACATCATTTTGATCATTTATTGCATTAATGTGATATTTACAAGTAATCACGCTGTAACAGCAAGCGTTCTCAGAAACGATAATTTCTCAAGGTACATGCATCACATTGGAACAACCGAAATAAAATGTTCAAACGTACCTACGTTCTGTATTTTAATTTAAAAAACCTACATGTTACCAACTGTTCGTCTGAAATTGTGAGCCATATGTTTGTGACTATTATTGCGCCATCTATCACAAAGCGAAAAAAGTGGTACAACTAAAAGATTCATATTTCTTTACGTACAACACGAATATGCAGTGAAAAATGGGGGTTCCTATTTAAAAAAACGCAGTTGATATCCGTTTGACCTATGGCAGCGCCATCTAGCGGGCCAGCCCTAGCGCCATCTCTTTTCCCCCTTCAAACTAGACGAGTTTCGTTCTTTGTAGTTTTTTCGTTTGACGCTTATTTCGTGAGATATTTGGCCCGGTGACGATCAATGGACCACCCTGTATATGTGTGTGTGTGTCACCTCACCATCTCATATATTGCCGAAACGAAACAAGATGGGATACATGCAATAGGCTAGGGATGCACCTATGTGAGGCGCTCACACAGTGGGCAGGAATGCACAAGCCATAAATGTAAACAAACATGACTTTCAATACAATTTACACTTGTAATTGGGCTGATTTAATGTTGCAATTTATAATGTTAGAAGCCAAGATCGCTTGATATGAAAAAATTTATTTCATGAACAGTTTAGATAGTAACTAGCTATCATTCTCAGATTCTCAGATCTCCCAGAAATATAATTACACATCAGTCTCGTCGACTTACCAAAAACATGCTCCAATTAAAATGATGCAGCTTCCACACTGGTTTTCCATATTTGCGAAACTCTTCACGAAATAAACTATTTCACATCAGGCGATTTTGTCGTCTAGTATCATTGATTTAGACAGAATAGGTTTCTTTAAAAGGCTTGTTGTTTTGTGGTCTTCAGTCCTGAGACTGGTTTGATGCAGCTCTCCATGCTGCTCTGTCCTGTGCAAGCTTCTTCATCTCCCAGTACATACTGCAACCTACATCCTTCTGAATCTGTTTAGTGTATTCCTCTCTTGGTCTCCCTCTACGATTTTTACCCTCCACGCTGCCCTCCAATACTAAATTGGTGATCCCTTGATGCCTCAGAACATGTCCTACCAACCGATTCCTTTTTCTAGTCAAGTTGTGCCACAGATTTCTCTTCTCCCCAATTCTATTCAATATCTCCTCATTAGTTATGTGATATACCCATCTAATCTTCCGCATCTTTCTGCAACATCACATTTCGAAAGCTTCTATTCTCTGTTTGTTTAAACTATTTATCGTCCACGTTTCACTTCCATACATGGCTAAACTCCATGCAAATACTTTCAGAAACGACTTCCTGACACTTAAATCTATACTCGATGTTAACAAATTTTGTCTTCTTCAGAAACGCTTTCCTTGCCATTGTAAGTCTACATTTTATATCTCCTCTACTTCGACCATCATCAGTTATTTTGCTCCCCAAATAGCAAAACTCATTTACCACTTTAAGCTCTCATTTCCTAATCTAATACCCTCAGCATTACCCGATTTAATTCGACTACATTCCATTATCCTCGTATTGCTTTTGTTGATGTTGATCTTACATCCTCCTTTCAACACACTGTCCATTCTGTTCAGCTGCTCTTCCTGATCCTGTGCTGTCTCTGATAGAATTACAATGTCATTGGCGAACCTCAAAGTTTTAATTTCTTCTCCATTGGTTTTAATTCCTACTCCGAATTTTTCTTTTGTTTCCTTTACTGCTTGCTCAATATACAAATTGAATAACATCGGGGATAGGCTACAACCCTGTCTCACTCCCTTCCCAACCACTGCTTCCCTTTCATGTCCCACGACTCTTATAACTGCCGTCTGGTTTCTGTACAAATTGTAAATACCCTTTCGCTCCATGTATTTTACCCCTGCCACCTTCAGAATTTGAAAGAGAGTATTCCAGTCAACATTGTCAAAAGCTTTCTCTAAGTCTACAAATGCTAGAAACGTAGGTTTGCCTTTCCCTAACCCATCTTCTAAGATAAGTCGTAGGATCAGTATTGCCTCACGTGTTCCAACATTTCTACGGAAGCCCCGAGGTCGGCTTCTACCAGTTTTTCCATTCGTCTGTAAAGTATCCGTGTTAGTATTTTGCAGCCATGGCTTATTAAACTGATAGTTCGGTAATTTTCACATCTGTCTATACCTGTTTTCTTTGGGACTGGAATTATTATATTCTTCTTGAAGTCTGAGGGTATTTCGCCGGTCTCATAAATCTTGCTCACCAGATGATAGACCTTTGTCAGGGCTGGCTCTCCCAAGGCTGTCAGTAGTTCTAATGGAATGTTATCTACTCCCAGGCCATTGTTTCGACTTAGGTTTTTCAGTGCTCTGTCAAATTCTTCACGCAGTATCGTATCTCCCATTTCATCTTCATCTACCTCCTTCTCCATTCGCATAATATTGTCCTCAAGAACATCGCCCTTGTATAGACCCTCTATATACTCCTTCCACCTTTCTGCTTTCACTTCTGTGCTTAGAACTGGGTTTTCATCTGAGGTCTTGATATTCATGCAAGTGGTTCTCTTTTCTCCAAAGGTCTCTTTAATTTTCCTGTAGGCAATATCTATTTTACCTCTAAAGATATACGCCTCTACATCCTTACATTTGTCGTTTAGCCATCCCTGCTTAGCCATTTTGCACTTCCGGTCGATCTCATTTTTGAGACGTTTGTATACCTTTTTGCCTGCTTCATTTACTGCATTTTTATATATCCTCCTTTCATCAATTAAATTCAGTATCTCTTCTATTACCCAAGGATTTCTATTAGCCCTCGTCTTTTTACGTACTTGATCCTCTGTTGCCTTCACTATTTCATCTCTGAAAGCTACCCATTCTTCTTCTACTCTATTTCTTTCCTCCATTCTTGTCAATCGTTCCCTAATGCTCTCCCTGAAACTCTCTACAACCTCTGGTTCTGTCAGTTTATCCAGGTCCCATCTCTTTAAATCCCCACCTTTTTGAAGTTTCTTTAGTTTTAATTCTCAGTCATTTAAATGGCAAATGTGCGGTTTTTATACAGAAATATAAACGAGAGGACGCCAAGGCAGTAATGTTGGAAATAAAAGAAAGGCTCAGAACAGCGATTAAAATTCACGGTGAAAGGATATCAATGATATGATTCGCTGACGCCATTGCTATCCTCAGTGAAAGGGAAGTGCGGGATCTGTTGAACGGAATGAACACTCTAATAGGTATAGATTAAGGATTGAGAGTAAACCGGAATGAGACGAAAGTTATGAGAAGTACCAGAAATGAAAATAGCTAGGAACTTGTCACAATTGGTGGCCACGAAGAAGACGAACATAAGGAATTCTGATATCTTGGAAGCAAAATCCCATGACGGAAGCAAGGGAATATATACTGCCGGGAAAAAAAGTGCACTTGGAACGACGATGTCGATTTTGATTCGATGACGGCATATGCAACCTGGGGAATGATAGATGTACTGATAATTGTTTCAGCGTCGTCCGCCAACAGATATCGCACTCTCATAGCTACCAGAGAGCCCCCTGTGCCTACTCTGTGACAGGGAATACTCACAGTCAGAAGCCTCAGCAGTGCAAACGTGTGAAGCAACCGGTCAACCATACCACTGAGACACACTCGTGCTTCCTGCAGCCTGTTGGGCGAGTCTGAAAGGGATCAAATTGTGGCCTTCCGAATGGCGGGATGGTTCTTTCTGAGAACTGCCGGACAAGTTGGACGTGCTGCGTCGATTGTACAAGGATGCTGATATCACTGGTCACATGAACATTCTCACACTCATGGACGTCCACGCAGCACAGATGAGCGCCGATATCGTCGTGTTGTAAAGGAAGTTGTGACAGATCGTACAGCTAGTATAGCACACGTAAGAGAGCTTGTGAGCCGAGACCTCTCAACGCGAACTGTTGCGAAATGGTTATCAGCAGTGGGACTACAGGTACATCTACATCTACATCCATACTCCGCAAGCCACCCGACGGTGTGTGGCCGAGGGTACCTTGAGTACCTCTATCGGTTCTCCCTTCTATTCCAGTCTCGTATTGTTCGCGGAAAGAAAGACTGTCGGCATGCCTCTGTGTGGGCTCTAATCTCTCTGATTTTATCCTCATGGTTTCTTCGCGAGATATACGTAAGAGGTATTGCTTGACTCCTCGGTGAAGGTATGTTCTCGAAACTTCAACAAAAATCCGTATCGAGGTACAGAGCGTCTCTCCTGCAGAATCTTCCACTGGAGTTTATCTATCATCTCCGTAACGCTTTCGCAATTACTAAATGATCCTGTAACGAACCGCATGCTCTCCGTTGGATCTTCTCTATCTCTTCTGTCAACCCTGTCTGGTACAGATCCCACGCCAGTGAGCAGTATTCAAGCAGAGGGCGAACAAATGTACTGTAACCTACTTCCTTTGTTTTCGGATTGCATTTCCTTACGATTCTTCCAATGAATCTCAGTCTGGCATCTGCTTTACCGACAATGAATTTTATATTGTCATTCCATTTTAAATCACTCCTAATGCCTACTCCTAGATAATTTATGGAATTAACTGCTACCAGTTTCTGACCTGCTATATTGTAGCTAAATGTTAAAGGATCTTTCTTTCTATGTACTCGCAGCACATTACACTTGTCTACATTGAGATTCAATTGCCATTCCCTGCAACATACGTCAATTCGTTGCAGATCCTCCTGCATTTCATTACAATTTTCCATTGTTACAACCTCTCATTATACCACAGCATCATCCGCAAAATGCCTCAGTGAACTTCCGATGTTATCCACAAGGTCATTTATAAATATTGTGAATACCAACGGTCTTACGACACTCCCCTGCGGCACACCTGGAATCACTCTTTCTTCGGAAGGCTTCTCTCCATTGAGAATGACATGCTGCGTTCTGTTATCTAGGAACTCTTCAATCCAATCACACAATTGGTCTGATAGTCCATATGCTCTTACTTTGTTCATTAAAAGACTGTGGGGAACTGTATGAAACGCCTTGCGGAAGTCAAGAAACACGGCATCTACCTGGGAACTTGTGTCTATGGCCCTCTGAGTCTCGTGGACGAATAGCGCGAGCTGGGTTTCACACTATCGTCTTTTTCGAAACCCATGCTGATTCCTACAGAGTAGATTTCTAGTCTCCAGAAAACTCATTATACTCGAACATAATACATGTTCCAAAATTCTACAACTGATCGATGTTAGATATATAGGTCTATAGTTCTGCACATCTGTTCGACATCCCTTCTTGATAACAGGGATGACCTGTGCCCTTTTCCAATCTTTTGGAACGCTACGCTCTTCTAGAGACCTACGCTACATCGCTGCAAGAAGGGGGACAAGTTCCTTCGCGTACTCTGTGTAAAATCGAACTGGTATCCCATCAGGTCCAGCGGCCTTTCCTCTTTTGAGCGATTTTAATTGTTTTACTATCCCTCTGTCATCTATTTCGACACGCACACCTTTCTCCCATCTTCCACTCACGCCACAGCATCGACGTGCACGGCTCCACTGGTGCCGTCAGAGGATCACTTCTAATGGCGTGCCAAGGTCTTCATAAACGAAAGCAGATCCTGACTGTATGAAAGTGATAGTTGTTTGGGCGTACGCCGTAGACCTGGCGAGCGCTGTTTAGTAGAGTTCATTCGTCCAAGACACAATGGCTCCACCCCAGACCCTATGGTCTGGGGTGCGTTAAGCTACAACTCCCATACACCTTTGATATTTCTGGAGTGGACGCTAACCACTGCTTGGTATGTGTAGAATGTTGTAAGACCCGATCTTTTGCCGCTATTGCAACAGAAAGGTGATGTGTTTTTCCAACAGGATCATTGACGGTGAAACTAAACCTGCTCTGCAAGACGTGAAGCAACTTCCCTGGCGAGCGCGTTCTCCGGACTTGTCTCCAGACGAGCACGTGTAGGATATTATGAACCGAGAAGTGACTTGTGCGACTCGTCACCCAGCAACTCTTACGTGAACAGGTCGAGCAGGCGTGACGTAACGTTTCGCCGGACAGTATTCGCCATCTGTACGCTCGATTGGATTCCCAGGCCAACGCGTGGACTGCCGCTCGTATAGGCTACAGCACGTACTAAAATGGGTGTTTCAGCGTCGGTCGCTATTTGTTACCTCTGAACCTCTTGTGATATTGATCTGCAAATGTAATTATTTCCTGTATTCTTTATGCATTGTTGTAACAATAAGTCTTGAGTGAATTGGAAACATCTACATGGTGTACTAATTTTTTTCCCGGCAGGTAAAAGGGGCACTACAGGTCAAGAGAAGTTCATTGTTATCAAGCATAGACCTTAATCTGAGGAAGAAATTTTTGGATTACAGCATTGTATGGTGATGAAACATGCACTTTGGCAAAATCGAAACAGAAGCGAATCGAATTGTTTGAGATGTGGTGCCAGAGGAGAATGTTGAAAATTAGGTGGACTGATAAGATAAGGAATGAGATTCTCCGCAGAATCGGCGAAGAAAGGAACGTACAGAAAACACTGACAAGAAGAAGGGACATCATGACAGGACATATATGTACGCTTGGAGCACAGCATTATATGGTAGTCAGTCATGAACAATGGGAACCCTGGAATGGAAGATAAACGAATCGTTTTAGATATCTTGCTACAGATGAATGTTGAAAACTAAACGGATCGATAAAATTGGAAATTAGCTTCTTTGTAGAATCGGTGAAGAGAGGAAGGTATGCAAAACACTGACAAGTAGAAGGGACGGGATGATAGGACACGTATTAAGACATCAGGGAATAGATTCAGTGGTACAAGAGGGAGCGGTAGAGAGTAAAATCAGTGTGGAATACATCCAGGAGTAATTGAGGACGTATGGTGACGGTGCTACTCTGAAAGGAAAAGTCACTCGTGACGTTGTGCTCCTTACTATAGAGCTTTCGACGGTCGCGTAATGCCATGGTGTTGAGTCGTTGGCACAAGGACGGCGCATTTGAAAGTTGAACGTGCCGAGTTTCTGACATCATAGTGTGGAGAGGACACGTTGAGGAATCTTTCCAGACGAGCAGAGCAATATATATTATGTCAGCTATTCTGCTCGTGCGCTTAAACGTAGACGAGTGAGATGGAGGAACGCCACCTACGTCACATGGCGCCATCTCAGTAAGGCGTCGCGAGGAGCCGAACTGGATTTCAGTCGAAGCACAAATCTGTATATGCTGTTTCCAAGCACCAGCGAATTGAGAATCTTTTGGAAACCCTTAGGTAATTCTGCAATTTGTTGTCATAAATCGAGAGGGAACGTCTCATTGGTGGTTAAATAATTATTGTAACTTGCGTATTATAAACTTATGACCTTTGAACGCAACGGGACATTGAGGATCCATCAGAAACGCATTGTTATTGATACAACTGATACAGATAAATGCCAGTTAATTTATATCAATGATTAAAGCTTTCAGGACAGGGTAAGATGAAAAATATGATTATAACTCATTCAAGGTCGATGTAGCGTAATAAGTTGAGATGCAGAACTGTAACGTAACAGATGATGTGGTGCTGTTTCACCTCTCACTGGGTCAAACCGTTTCTACTTACTTTCGCGTTTTCTTATAGGTTCTGATACTTTCTCATTAATTTGACAGAAGTATTATTGTATAATATTTGATGTTGTGTAAATATAAGTGAGCTGTTTCTGAGAAGTACGTTTTTTCTATTGGCTTTGTGTACAACATAGCTTACACAGCTTGCAGCAAGATATTTTACACTTTCTTGTTTCAAGATGTGTATAATTTTGGTGGTAAGTTTCTGTGGGACCAAACTGCTGAAGTCATCGGTCCCTAGGCTTACACACTACTTAATCTAACTTAAACTAACTTAATGCTAACGACAACGCACACACCCATGCCCGAGGGGGGACTCGAACCTCCGTCGGCGTGAGTCGTGCGAACCGTGGCAACGCTATCAAGACCGGCCGGCTACCCCGTGCGGATGAAGAGTTGTATTTCACATGTTGTAAGGATTGTGCTACTGAATAGGACCAGCCATCAAGTGAGAATGACGTTAGGTTTTGCTAAAAAGTAGGAATAGCGATATAATTTTCAACTTGTGTGGGGAACTATTATGAATTTTTATCGCACTTCCTATAATGGAAGTTTTATAAGCCGATGTCCTTGCTCACTGGGCTTACTACTTCCCTTTTTGCCTTACAAAATGTTCGTGGATACTGAAGTTTTTGTTTAAGTGTACTACAGACATGTCATAGGGACAAGGGACTACACGAGCGTTTTGATTTCACGCTCGTCCGTTATGAAAACTGAAACTTCCCCTTGGAAAAATTATAAATGACTGTGCTTAAACTGACACACAATATTCTTTAGCGCAACGCAATCTGACTTTCAAAAATCCCTACAAAAGAATGGCCCTGACTAACAATAACCTATACCTTTCACGAATCACTTACCTCACAAAAATCTTCGTTACTCAAACTACTGCAATACAGCTTGCGCCAATAGTACCAGCTGAATAAAAGATTCTAACTACTGAAGGCACTGATAGGCGTGGTTAGCAAATGAAAGATTTTGATAGAGAACAAACAATGTATTTACCTTAATAATGTTCAAAAGACCGAGCGAGGTGGCGCAGTGGTTACACACTGGACTCGCATTCGGAAGGACGACGGTTCAATCCCACGTCCGGCCATCCTGATTTAGGTTTTCAGTGATTTCCCTAAATCACTCCAGGCAAATGCCGGGATGGTTCCTCTGAAAGGGCACGGCCGACTTCCTTCCCCATCCTTCCCTAACCCGATGAGACCGATGACCACGCTGTCTGGTCTCCTTCCCCAAACCAACCAACCAACCAACCAATGTTCAAAACTCATCATATATACATCACTTCATGATATCCAGTATTACAAATTGACTCTTTCTGATGGACACACGTCCAGATCGTCCGCTCTCAAAATTCTGCCATCTCTCTCCCTACATCCACCACTGCTGGCGGCTCACCTCCAACTGCGCAACGCTATGCGCTGTTCACATCGAACTGCCCACCACTACAATAGCGAATATTACAACAATGCCAACCAGCCACAGACTGCACACAGCACAACCAGTGATTTTCATACAGAGCGCTACGTGGCGTTACCAACATAAAAACCTAAACAGCCTACTTGCAAAACATACTTGTGATATGTGAGCGAGATAAAGCAGACAACTGCCGCTGGAGAGCGCTGGCTTCGCGCATACCACGATGAGGCACAAGTCGCATCGTTTCTGAGCGTTCAGAAGCACATTAAACTCAGCACGCTCAACGCTAACAGTCGAAAGCACGGTCCGTTTGTCGTCATCATAAGGATCAAACTACCACAGTCCAGCAAGCACCTCATCGATAAACTGGCCAAGTAATCAATACTGATTTGTAACACTAGCTCGTCGCCATTTGCGGTTCGTACAGTGTGCAGGAATGCACATTTCGGGACCGATGCCCTGAGTGTGCAGAGGTCCCACTGGACAGTGACCTGGATCGACGTGCCGGGCGGGGAGTGCCGCCGCATTATGCGTGAACACTCGCGGGACGCGTGCGCGCTGCGTATTCCGCACGATAAAAGGCTGTGCAAACAAATGAGCATGCACGCCGCCGTGCAGTCCAGCCCACTGGTTGCTGCTCGCCGGCTGTCCGGCGCAAACCGGAACACAGTGCGATGTTACACTCAGCCGACACGACGACGAGGGTTTCCAATCAACATACACTGAAGAAACAACAGTAACGGGGTACCTCCTAATATCGTGTCAGACTTCTTTCAGCCCGGCGTAGTGCAGTAAGTCGACGTGACATGGAATCCACAAATCGTTGGAAGTCTCCGGCAGAATTATTGAGCCATGCTGCCTCTATAATCGTCCAGGATTTTGTGCATGAACTGTCCTCTCGGTTATGTTCTCTGGAATTCATGTCGGGCTCTCTGGATGGGCAAATCGTTCGCTCGAATCGCCCAGAAAGTCCGTCAAACCGATCAAGAACAACTGTGGCCCGGTAGCATGGCGCTTTGCCACCCATAAAAATTTCATCGTTTTTTGGGAACGTGAACCTCAAGAACGGTTGCAAGTGGTCTCCAAGTAGCCGAATATAACCATTTCGAGTCAATGACCGGTCCAGTTGGAGCAGAGGAGTCAGTCCATTGCAACCCATATAAATATGGGCCACCACCAAATTGCAGAATGCCGTGCTGACATTTGGGTCCAGGGCTTCGTGGGATATGCGCCACATTCGAAACCTAACATCTGCTCTTGCCAACTGAAATCGGGACTCATCTGAGAAGGCCACGGTTTTCCAGTCGTCTCGGTCCAACCGATATGGTGATGAGCCCAGATGAGGCACTGAAGGCGATATCGTGCTGTTAGGAAAGATACTCGCGTCGGTCGCCCGCTGCCTTAGCCCATATTCTAAAATTTCACCGCACTATTGTAAAGGATACGTTCGTCTTAAGTCACATATTTATGCTATTGCTTCAGGAAGTGTTGCTTGTCTGTTAACACTGACAACTCTACGCAAAGGCCTCTGTCCTCTGTCGTTAAACGAAGGCCGTCGACCACTGCTTCGCCTGTGGTAGTATTCTCGGCAACTCTTCACACTGTGGATCTCATAATATTGAATCTCCTAACGATTTCCGAAATGGAATATCCCATGCGTCTAGCTCTACCTACTATTCCGCGATCAGTGTCTGTTAAATCCTGTTCTGCGACCGTAATCACATTGGAAACCTTTTCACATGAATCACAATCATGACAGCTCTGTGAATGCATTGTCTTTTTATACATTGTGTGAGCGATACTACCGCCACCCATATGTGTACGTATCCCTATCCCATGACTTCTGTCACATCAGCCTATTTCGAGTACATGTCGCACCACATATATCTAAATCTTCGAGCAACTGCTTTAGATTAGTGAAACGTTTTCAGGATCCTAGAGGTGTTGACAATTCATTTTTTCACAGAATGTTCCGCTGGATTCAAACCAGCCTGCAAGGTGTTACGTCCTTTCACAGTATTCTGCTGTATGCCAGTATTAGAGGGTGTGAGTCCTTTCATTTACGTAAAGAAAAAGAGAAAAGCCAAAGTGCTTTAGCTGTATGTAAAAGAGCAGCAATTTAAAGAAATTACTTAATTTTACATTGCTCCGCAAAACTTAAAGACTAGTTAGATAAAGTAACAGAGCATATTGATAACTCGGTGGAAATGAGTAGATTTGCGGAAAGATCTTGCCAGAGGTCCCTCAGCCGCGGGTAGAAAGCTGGACGTCACGTGGCGTTAGGTCAGCGTGACTGTAGCGCCACATGGGACTGGACCCGCAACACGAAATAGCTGAAGGAACAGGAAACAGCGATGTGTCATTCAGCGAGCAGTTACAGTGCATCGTGATGGTGCTCTTCATCAAAACATGGCCCGGGGAATACATTTGGATGACTTCACATGGAGAAGAATTTATCGCGAAACTGGAAAAAGGACAAAGTATGACGAGTGTAATCCAGGAGTTTGGTGCTGAGCGTAGCATTGTTTCGCGTGCATAGGGAACGTCCCGAATCACGGACACAGATGCCTGAAGAAGAGGAGATTGTCGACAGCAGATAACCGCTACATTGTGCATCAGACAAGAAGAGACCAATGTCAAATTGCGGCTGTAATTACAACCACATCTAACTGGACTGCAAGACAAGCAATCTCACACCTCACTACACGATTACTGCATGTGGGCGCTCTCATTGAACGGCGACTAGTACGCTGTGTCCCGTTGACAGCCGCACGTCGGCGACACCATTTGCAATGCTGCCAAGGACATACGGACTGGACCAGTGACGAGTGGGGTCGCGTATTCTTCTCGTATGACAACCGCATCAGTCAGAGTAGTGACTCTGGACGTAGCCTCAGAGTTGGGAGCTCTTGATGCGTCGAGGAAAATTGTCGAACAAGATCCTTTTGGTGGTCCACGTGTATGATGTGTGGAGTCACACTGTTGCATGAGCATACTTATCTCGAAATCTTTGAACACGGTACGCTCACCCGTCAACTTTATTGTGACACTGTACCATTTTCCCACGTGCATCTCTTCAGCTTTGCGTTCGACCTTGATTTCATTTTTATGGACGACAATCCGCGACCGCATCGAAATGAACAGGTGAAGGAGCTCTCTGAACGAGAGGATGTCCGACGAACAGACTGATGTACCCGATCCCCTACTTAAATCCCATGAAGCACGTGTGGGATGCGTTGTGGAGATGTGTTGCAACGTGTTCACATACATTATAGACAATCCAGCGGTTGTCAACTGCACTGGTGGATAAGTAGAACGTCCTGCCACAAGAACTCCTTACCAATCATGTGAGTGGCATGGGAGCACATTACAGAGCTTGCGTTCCCGTCCCTGGTTATGAGGCAGCCACTAGTGCTGTACTGGAGTTCCAGTACAGCACTCGTGGCTGCCGCATCGCGGTTGCGAAGCGGGGCCGAGGCAGTTTCAGACACGTTTTTACAGTCCGACGATACTTTATGGATTTGTAATTTTAGCCATGGACAAACGGTAGTTACCGTTATTTTGAAGAACGTTGGGTTATCCTGATTGAAACCTAGGTAAATTCTAGGTAAACGGTGCAACTGAGGCTGTTGGTTATTAAAATTAAAATTAGTTGCTGATATTATTAAAAATTATTATCTTCAGTGAATTTTAATTGTAACAATATTTAATTTTAACGTTTCGGGACAGATGAAATGATTTTCTTTTTAAAAAAAATTACGTGTGAAAAAGCCTCTTACGCATTATTAACAGGAAATTTCGATGCATTCTCTTTAACTTGGAACGTGAGCGGGAGGAAGTTTTAAAACTGAATGTCACTCTAACAGAAGTAGTAACAATGTAGAGCTGTTATAAGTCAGCATACACTGAGGTGACAAGCCATGAGATAGAGATATGCACATATATGGATGGCGTTCGTGTCGCACACACAAGGTATATAAGGGCAGTGCACTGGCCGAGCTGTCGTTTGTACTCTAGGTGATTCATTTGAAAGGGTTTCCCTCCTGATTTTAGCCGCACGAAGGGAAATAACAGACTTTGAACGCGGGATGGTAATTGGAGCTAGACGCGTGGAACACCCCATTTCGGAAATCTTTACGAAATTCAGTATTCCAAGATCTACAGTGTCAAGAGTGTGCTGACAAATTTGAGGTATTACCCGACACCATGAACAGCGCAGTGGCCTACAGCCTTCACTTAACGATCGAGGACAGAGGCGTTTGCTTAGAGTTGTCAGCGCTAACAGACAAACAACACTGCATGAAACAACCACAGAAATGGATGTGGGACGTACGACGAAAGTATCTTTTACGACAGTGCGGCGAAATCAGGCATCAATGGGCTATGTCAGCCGACGATCGACGCGAGCGCCCTTGCTAACAGCACGACATCGCCTGCAGCGACACTCCTGGGCTCGGGACTATATCTGTTGGACACTAGACGACTGGAAAGCCGTGGCCTGGTGACATGAGTCCCGATTTCAGCTGGTAAGAGCTGGCGGTAGGGCTCGAGTGTGGCGCAGACCCTATACGAAGCCATGGACGCAAGTTGTCAATATGGCACTGTGAAATCTGGTGGTGGCTCCATAATGGTGTGGGCTGCGTTTATATGCAATGGACCGGGTGCTACGGCCCAAATGACCGATCAGTGACTGGAACTTTTACTGTTCGGCTACTTGGAAACCACATGCAGTCATTCATAGATTTCATGTTCCTAAACAAGTCATCAGGCCATAATTGTTCTTGACTGGTTTGAAGAACAATGTGGACCGTTGGACTAATGATTTGACCGACCGGATCGCCCGACATGAATCCCGATCATTCATGGGACACAATCAAGAGATCAGTTTGTGCACAAAATATTGCCACGGGAACACTTTCGCAATTATGGACGGCTATAGAGGCACTATGGCTCAATATTTCAGCAGGCGACCTCCAACGACTCGATCAGGCCACGCCACAACGAGCTGCTGCAGTCGTCCGTGGAAAAACAGGTCAGATACAATATTAGGAGGTATCTCATGATTTCTGTCAACTCGATGTTTGATGCAGATGTTGTGATCAGTGTTTTGCATTTTTAATTAGTCCCGACTTATTTATACCAACATGGGCTTCACTCTGACTAATGAGTGCGTGTCTTCGCCTCATCAACTCTTCTAGTGCAGCCTAGTTACACCGGCTGTTCAGTTTGAAGATTGTCAGAACATTCTCTCGTATTCAGCAGTCGACTCTGTTGCTTTTAATTTACGCTGATGCTTTTGGTGCAGCTAACGATTTTTTGGTTACACTGTCACAATTTTGTTTCAATATTTATCTAAATAATTTTCGTATTTATAATATTAGATATAATGGCCATGTTTCTCAGTGTGCGAACTTGACTACATTGGTGTCGCTTCAACATCGTACAACAAAGGATGACAGTGGTTTATTAAATGGTTCCCCACAAATTACTTTGTTAATGAATATTGGCACAGTGACAGTGTGGAAAGAGTATTGTTGATACTGTCAAACTGTTGTTTCCAGAATGGATTTTCACTCTCCAACCTATTGTCTGCTGATCTGACTACAACTATGTGTCGAATCAGGACCTAAACACTGGACCTGTTACCTGAGCTGTCATGTACGACACAGCTTGCCCCTTCGCCTCCTCCACCCTCACAGCGCTACTTCCAAACTTTACAGAAGTAATCCTTTATACCCTGAGAGACTAGCGCTGCTGTACGAAGGGTCTTAGCCACAGCCTTATAGAGGTCAATGCAAGAGGTGAGCTGGTATTCATTTCGGGTTTACTTCTGAGATATATGACTGAAAAAGAAAAAGAGGTCAGCTGATGTCAAATGTCTACATTTAACTGAAGGAAGAAATTTCTGCGAATGTACGTTTCGAGCACAGCAATGTATGGTGGAGAACCATGCACTGAGAAACACCCGAAAAAGAAGAGGATCAAAGGTTTTGAGCTGCGTTGCTATAGGAGAATACTGAATATAGGCTGATAAATTAAAGAAAGAGGAGGTCCTATGCAGATCGGCGATAAAACAAACATATGGAAAACAGTGACATGAAGAACGGATAGCATGATGGGGCACGTGTTAAGACATCAGGGAATAATGGCAAAATACTAGAAACAGCCTTAAGGGAAGAAACTGTGAGGAAAAGAGAGGTTGCCACTTTGTGCTTTAATTTGCACCTGCCATACAGCATCCTTTCCAGAGGGCATCAGCTTCCTCTCGTAGTTACAGGTATCATTAACCCTGTCCTTTCACTTAATCATTGTGACTACGACGAATTTAGTAACTGAAATTAGTAACAGCGAAGACGATTGAGAGTCTGACGTTGCACTGTGGGGCAGATGGTGCGCCAGTCGCAGTGCACGGTTCTTGTACTTACTTAATATGTAATCTGAATATGAGAGTTCGCTGTTTCCCCCCCCCTTTCCCCCTTACACACACACACACACACACACACACACACACACACACACACACACGCGCACACACACATTCCCAAGCCGTACAGCAGGGCCGGTCATAGCGATGTTTAGAACAGGGTGTGACCGAGGTATTACGGTAAAGTTGATGCAGGGTCCCGCTATAAGGAAGCTTGGGAATTCTTAGCGTTTTTCGCTGCTGGTCCTGTAAGTGCTTTAGTCTATTGAGAATATCTTTGCGACTGTAGGAGCGCGTAGAGGCGCCATGAGAAGCTTCCACGTACCACACTATGGAGCAAACGCGCTATTTAGGTAGATTCTTGCCGAGAAGAAAACAGCAGCCACCCGCTTTTAATAATGCTCTTTACTCGCATAAATAGCGCCGTTACCGGCATGTTCACCATTAGACGGCTCTTCATGTTAAGATACACAATTTTTGCTCTTCACGTTAGTTTCCACTTTTTATTCGCATTTGTAGTGAAAATTCTTTTGGTGGTGCAATTTAATGAAGCAGGATTTTTGACGGCAGTACCATCCCAAGGAATTTTCACTGAAAGGGGGGAAAAAAAGTGAAAACTAATGTAAACGAAAACAAATAGGTATCTTAATGTGAATTGTTGGTTCGAAACCGGCAACGGTGTTATTTATGAGAATAAATAGGTTTATTAAAAGTTTCTGGTTGCTGTTTTCTTCTGTACAAGAATCAGCCTGTATTTTGCACACAGCCACAGTCTCAAAATGTCAGTTTTCAACAACACAACGCATGCGTTGTCTTACATGCGATTTATTCATCCAAATTCGGAAACTATTCCATCTGTAAAAATGGAGGTGGGAACAATATGTACTGAAAGGGATGCACTATGTTTTTGTTCTATTTTTATATAAGGCACAAGTTTTTAAGATGATGTACGAAAACTTCACGAAAATGCATTTCCTGATGAAATAGGGCGTGAACCTTTTTTGTTGTTGGATGTGCGCGAAAAAAAGAATGCGAAAGAAATACTCAGAATTCTGCTTAAAGGCGGAGCTCTCAAACACGAGACAGTTTGAATTACATGAGACTAATATCTGTCCGCTTGCACGTCAAAAGTTAATCAGTCGCACGTTTGATTCCATGACAAGATGTAATTAACCTGTTATTACATTCTTTGCTCAAAACTTAAATTTACTTATTTCTAACATTACATCTAATACTTGTTATTCATGGAGTCTTTTATGCATTTATATTTTGACGCATCACACAGATGGCAAGAGTTGTCACTAAGATTACACTGATTCAAACACTTATTACTCCGAGAACATGATGCCCATGTAGAGTCACATAATAGTCTAAAAAGTCAACGGTAGTTTCAGCTGATTAGTTATATGTTATATGTCACAAATAATGGCAGAAGAGGTGCGCTTCTACTTAAATTGCACCTTCATTGCATTGCTTGTAACTTAAGGGGGGTACTGAGGCGCGACATAAAGGTGCACACACTGAATTAGCGATAGGCGAGTCACGCACGAAAGTGGACGTAGCTAATTCGCCCAGCGAGGTGACAGAAAACATGAGTGTCGCTGACCATAGACCCTAAGCAGGATACTGTAGTCATAGAATAACATTTTGCATTTTTTTTGTGAGGTCCACAGCTTTAAATTTCTGAACATGTGAGAACAGATGCCAACCACGTTGACGTTTGATCAAGGATTGAAAATATTTCTGCAGATTTTTTTCATACGGTACTTCATTCTAATAACTTAGTTGCCGGCAAAAGGTCTGAGGTTACTATTAGCATTGTTTGTTTGGTATTGTAGTGATCAAGGTGCCAAAGAGATGAATTTCTCGACTGATTAGACAGGTTGTCCACTGAAGGAAGTGGAGTTCCATCGTTTGCAGCCTTGACATCAGCAGAGAGGAGCGAAGTTCCTTCCTGCTCCAACCTTGGAATCGGCACGAAGGTGTACGTTTGGGTTGCCAGCTCTTCCGTATTTTACGGGGCTTCCGTGTTTTATGGGGTTTTCCGTATTTTACACTTCTCACTTATTTGATGTGTTTGATAAGGTCTTCCCTCATGCTTCATATAAAATTTTATTTATTTATTTTTGCTAACATTTCCGTTTGATTGAAAGACTATCGTTCCCAAATCAACTCTCGATATTTCCAGCTTTCGTCTTTGAAGTATTTCTTTTTCATGTTCGCAAGCTTGAAGGTTGCGTGACGAAGCAGTCGAAAATAGATGAGATTCGAGTTTAATTTTCCGTCGACAGCGTGGTCATTAGGGACGGAGCAGAAGCTCGGATTACGGAAGGATGGTGAGGGAAATCGGCCTGGCCCTTTTTCAAACGTACAATCCCGGCATTACCTAGAGTGATTTAGGGAAATCACGGAAAACCTAAATCTGGATGGCCGGACAGGGATTTGAGTCGTCGTCCCCGTAATGCGAGTCTAGTGTGCTAAACACTGCGCCACCTCGTTCGATACGAAACTTTCGTCTTGTGCCTTTGGTAGCACGTAGACGTTAGGTTTGATCTCAGTTTGTATGTAACTATGGGTAGGGAAAGTGGCGACGAGCATTACTCAAAGACACCAACAAGCAAGAAGGCTCAACATATGTACCCAAACCTGTGCCATCGGGAAAAAAGCTTATTTTTGGGTGGGATCAGTAAAAAATCACAAGCGTAAAGCTTTCTGTTCTTTATGCAGAATGGAACTGAGCATAGCTCGTGGAGTGTCAAGAGAGCCTTTGCACTACGCATCAACTACAGGTAAAGTAGTAATTGATTGTATTGTAAGATGACAGGTCTTCTGGCCCTTCGACGCCTGGTGGTAAGACCTACCACACCAGACTATTTTCGATTATTATGTTTGATTCTGCACATATGCAAATTGCCTTTAATATGCGAAGGACATACTTCGTTATGCAAATCATTGATTGGATGCTCAGTACAGACATCTAAGGCAAATAATTTACATGGGTGGCGAAAATACTTTTTTTTAATCACTTCACCTTGCACCTTGAAACAACTGTCGAGGGTTCAACTGCCGGCTTTGAGTGTAGCCGGTGAGGGGAAAAAGCTGACAGATTCACTGAAATGCGCCGGCCTATACAATAGTTGCGCCGCTCCAACGGTTGAATAGACTGGGGACGGGCGAGATCAACGGCCGTAGAACAGGCACTAAGACGTCGCCCGCGGCTCACCGTTTGATGTCACCAAGCGTCGGTTAGCGGACGCCCCAGACACTGTTTTACGAGGATGGACGTTGTTGTGCAAATAGGTGTTTTTTTGTAAGAGAGGACAGAGGACAGGCGCTGCTACCTATGACATTGTCTGCAGGGGCTTGGCGAGCAATAAAATTTGGAAATTTGTGGTAAGGTCTTATGGGACCCAACTGCTGAGGTCATCTGTCCCTAAGCCTACACGCTACTTGATCTAACTTAAACTACCTTATGCTATGGACAACACACACACCCATCCCAGAGGGAGGACTCGAACCTCCGACGGCGGGAGCCGCACGGACCGTGACAACGCGCCTCAGATCCGGCGGGGTAGCAGTTCGAGGGCAATAAGATGGGAAATGTGTTCGATCACTGACACGTTAGCTGCAATTGCAATGAAACTGAATATACTTTTTTTTTAATCACATGTAGGTGTCCCACAGCAATTTGCTCAGATTGTCTTCTACTGGATTTTGGCAGGGCCTCTATCTGCTTTTGTTCGAATATTTGTCAAAAACTTATGGCGCTTATGATTCTCGTTACTGCTCGTATTAGAATGTCATGGTTCAAATGAGCACTATGGGACTTAACATCTGTGGTCATCAGTCCAAAATGGTTCAAATGGCTCTGAGCACTATGGGACTCAACTTCTGAGGTCATTAGTCCCCTAGAACTCAATTAGATTTACGTGAATATTAGCCAGCACAAGACGGGACGGGTTGCACTGGGGCCAAATTAATTCAGCATCTTTCCTTGCTCATGAACAGTGTGCGCCCTCGTGAGTATGGTATGCATCAGAGCTTCACTCTGGTCCTAATCTGCACGCACACGCAACCACAGGGGAACTTCCAGTATCGGTAGATTGGTAGAACGCAACAACTATATTAATTTTTAAGTTTAATCCTAGGCCTAAGCCTATACTAATAAAGTAAGAGAATTTATGAAGGCCTGTCATGATGCGACTATTTTGGATATCATTTCCAAAATCAGTGATATTATTAGTTTGAAAACCTGGCAACCCTAGCGTACGTTTATTCGGGAGCTCTCGAGCCCAGCGGTCGTGGCCGTTCGACGTGTACGTCTGCCGCGTGGGAGCGCCGCGTGTCGGGGCGGCGCCCCTTGCTTCTTTGTGCCGGCAAACTGTTATTGCTGGCGGGGCAGCGGCCACGTGCGCCGGCGCCGCCTACTGACTAACTGGCCAGGGCGGCGCCCGCGGCGGGCAGCGGCAGCTGGCGGGCGTAGGGCGGGGGAAGGAGGACGGGCGCGCCCACACAGCTGACACGACGACGTCTTCACCGGGCTCACTTTAGTTAGTTAGTCAGTTACTTAGTCACTTACGTGTTCCAGCGATCAGTCTCACGGTAACCGTTATGATGTGGAACGTGTCAAGTGCATAAAAATGCACAAATGCACTCATGACTCAAGATTCTTTTTCGATATTTTGTAAGCTTAAATTTTTTTCTACCTACCCCATTCTCTTCAATGGCACAAAATGCCTATAGATTAATTAATTCCTGTCAAGGATTGGCGTTTCCATGGAGTGTTCTGTGCACCACGACCAGATAGTGCATATAATTGGAAGGAGAATCAGCACTGGTCGTATTTTTTTTTTTTTTTTTTTTGTTTCATTATCCGCAAAATCGATTTTCGGTCACTTAGTGACCATCCTCAGTGTAGTTATACACAATTAAAATTAGTAGGCACTGGTATCAACAAGCTTAGAGTGATCGCTCTAAGCTTGTTGATACCAGTGCCTACCAATTTTAATTGTATATTACAGCACTGAGGATGGTCACTAAGTGACCGAAAATCGATTTTGCGGATAATAAAGCAAAAAAATACGACCAATGCTGATTCTCCTTCCAAGTTGTCAAGGAGATACGATTTTAATTTATTTTTGAAGCTATTACTGCCAGACATTTTATTTCATCTGGTAATTTATCGAGAAGTTTTACAGCAACATGCTTTACCCCTTTCTGTGCGAAAGATAGGTTAAGTAGAGGATAGTGTAAGTCTTTCTTTCTTCTGCTATTATAACCACGAATGTCACTGTTGGTTTTAAATTGGTCCATGTTGTTGAGAACAAATTTCATTGCTGAGTAAATGTAGTGTGAGGTTGTTGTAAGAATTCCTAACCTTTGAAAAAGCTGTCTACTAGATGTGCTATTGTGAGCCCCACATGTTATTCTAACCACTTTCTTTTGAGCAGTGTCGGCCGAAGTGGCCGTGCGGTTCTAGGCACTGCAGTCTGGAACCGCGGGACCGCTACGGTCGCAGGTTCGAATCCTGCCTCGGGCATGGATGTGTGTGATGTCCTTAGGTTAGTTAGGTTTAACTAGTCCTAAGTTCTAGGGGACTAATGACCTCAGAAGTTGAGTCACATACTGCTCAGAGCCATTTTGAACCATTTTGACCAGTGTATACATTTTGCCTAAGTGTTGAGTTTCCAAAATGGTTCAAATGGCTCTGAGCACTATGGGACTTAAATTCCCAGGTCAGCCGTCGCCTAGAACTTAGAACTAATTAAACCTAACTAACCTAAGGACATCACACACATCCATGCCCGAGGCAGGATTCGAACCTGCGACCGTAGCGGTCGCTCGGTTCCAGACTGTAGCGCCTAGAGCCGCACGGCCACTCCGGCCGGCGAGTTTCTTTTACTGGATTAATAATGATGGTTGTATCATCAGCAAAGAGTGTCGGTTTAGCTTCTTGTTTCAGATAAGCAGAGAGGTCATTCAAATATATCAAGAACAGAAGGGGACCCATGGTCGAACACTGTGGGACACCTAATGTAATTTTACCCCAGTTAGATGAAGTGGCAAACTTCCTTAAATCACTTATATAGAGAAACTTTTTGCTTCCTGTTCTGTAGATGTGACTTAAACCACTCATATGCTGTTCCATTTATAACATAGAATTGTCATTTCTGTAATGTAATGTCATGGTTTACATAATCAAATGCTTTGGATAAGTCACAGAAAATTCCTACTGGTGACATTTTACTATTTGAAGACTCTATTATGTTGGCAGTGAAATTGTATATTTCTGTCTCAGTGGAACAGCATTTTTTAAATCCGAACTGCGATTTGTTAAGTATCCCATTACCGTTGACATGGCTAACCACTATCAAGTACATTACTTTCTCGACGAATTTTGAAAATGCTGTAAGCAAAGATACTGGTCGGTAATTATTGTTATCTGTGGTGTCCCCTTTCCTCCAGAGAGGCTTTACGATGGCATATTTTGGCCTCTCTAGGAAAACACCCTGAGTTAGTAACCCATTACACATGTGACTGAGAACATCGGCTGTAACTGCCTCCCATTGTTTTGACATCTTGTTAGAGATGTCATCTACTCCAACAGAACATTTATTTTTCAAAGATTTAATGATTTTCCTTATTTCGCAAGAGGTTGTTCTATTATGGGCTTACATAAACGTTTAATGAAACACCTTGACAATATACAGGTACGGAATTATTTTTTATTTGTTTGCAGGTACACGTCAGCAGTCCTTGTACACATTAAAATCCCGGAGCCATGGTGTCGCTGCAGACTGCTAGAGTAGCGAAAACGAAGTGCCGCAGCTATAGTTGTAAAACTGCCGTTGGTTACTGTAGACATCATAAGCGAGCTTAGACGACGGTATGAAGATGGTATCTGTTCTTTCGGACATGTCCAAAAGGACAGATACAATCGGTGGCTATGCAGCTCTCTTAGAATGAAATGATAATTAAATCAAGACCCTACGCTGTCCACAGGCGTTGATATACATCAACGGGGACAGTTGAAAGTGTGTGCCCTGACCGGGACTCGAACCCGGGATCACCTGCTTGCATGGCAGACGCTCTATCCGTCTGAGCCACGAGGGCACAGAGGATAGTGCGACTGCAGGGATTTATCCCTTGCTCGCTCCCCGTGAGACCCACATTCCCAACTTAATGTCCACACTACATTCGTAGTGCCCCTGCCCATTACACTCATTACTCGCGGCAGACACTCTTACCGAGTCCCGTAAGATTTCGGGTAATGCGTGTGCATCCTGCACAGAAGGAGGTCAATGGCCTGTTAGCATTAACTATATCAAGGTGGCCATGCAGCTCTCTTAGAATGAAATGATAATTAAATGTGTGAAACACATCTCACAGCTCTTAAAGTATGCAATTTAGAGCCCACGTTTACTGCATATTGTTGCTATATTTCACGCTATCTCCTCCCAAAATACGAAAAGCAAAGCGCTTGAAGTAGAAGAGATGTATTTCATAGTATCGAAGATGAAAACGTTCTCAAAGCTCTTAAAGGAATGGATTTTAGAGCCCATCCTTTCTAGAAATTTTTTTTCTTGTGTAAGAAATCTGTCCCTAAAGCTTGTCGGTCTATTCTCAGGACATCTGCATATTCCCAAACTTCGCTGGTTTCTTAACTGTTAGTGATAACTGACGTCGCAACCTAAATAGGCGAAATGACGAAGCTTGTATAAATGACACGGATTTTGACATTTTGCAACCACAGGAGAAAAAATCACGACAGAAGAAATTTATCGACTTCTGCCCACTGACCACAGACGTTAAACACACGTAGATAGTTTCAGCCCGCTCCAGAAATCTAACGTCTATGACATACCAGAAAAATCTGAAAAATTGCTCACGGTATACACGAAATGCCTTGTCAAGGAAAAGAAACAACTTGTTGGATTCCTTTGATTGCTTCTTACCCCTACTGTTATTTTGTGTTTGTTGATGATGATAACAACTGCAGAAACCACAACTATTTGTTGCAACAACACGACAAAAGTGAGCACTTCGTTTTCCGAGTGATGCCTGAGTGGGTTACAGCATCGGGACGCATAACCTCGGCTGTGAAAGTGCCTTAATGGGTGCCCGATTATTAACAGTCGATGAAAATTTCCTCCTAGGCCTCTTAGTGATTCCTGTTCTCTAAAGTAGGGATGGGAAAAACCGAACCGTTAAAACCGATAACGGAATTTTATTTCTGAACAACTGATATATTTCGGTATTTGTTTAGTGTCAACTGTGGAGCTGCTTGAGTGAGAAGAAGCGGCTCCGGTCTCATAACCTGACATACGGCAGATAGATCGGAGTGCTGACCACATGTCCATCCATCTCCGCATCCAGTGATGTCTGTGGGCTGAGGATAACACGGCGGGCGGTTGATAATGTTGGGCCTACATGGCCTGATCGCGTGGAGTTTAGTTTAGTTTAGTTTATGTGTTAGTCTGAGTCATAACAGGTTTATTTATTTTTTACTAATAACGGAGTAAAAGATCATTGTCTAATTTTGCTATACCGGTGGTGATAAAATTTTTGCTTTTTAAATGAAACGTTTTCATAAACGAGTTATGATTTTTCGTGTAATTTCTGAATCTTTGAAATGTTGGGTTATTATACCCTACAGGACATTAAAATTGCTACTCCACGAAGATGACGTGCTACAGACGCGAAATTTAACCGACAGGAAGAAGATGCTGTTATATGCAAATGATTAGCTTTTCAGAGCATTCGCACAGGGTTGGCGCCGGTGGCGACACCTTGTAACCTCCCCACCGCAATTTTATAAAAAATGTAAGTGACAATACTTAATACAAATGGGAGCCGAGTGTAACCTCCCCACAAATTTTTTAAAAGAAAAAGGACGATATTAATTAGAAATGCTGATGGACATGGCTCTATGCGTAACCTGCCTACAATCAAATGTACTGACAATGGCAACAAATGTGAAATTCGCAATCTGACTCAATTATAAATCCTTCAAAAAATTAAAGTCCATTCAGTGACAAGAAAATTCAATTAAACCGAAATATCGGTTTTTTGGCCCTGTGTAAAAACAATCAGAATTAAAGTCTTACCTCAGAATAAATGGATGTCACATATCTGCTCTTGTTGTTGCGCACCACTTGGAGGAACTACATTGCAAATAATAATATTCTCCTTTTTTTTTTTGTAATTCTAGTGAAATTTTTCTTCAAAAAGAAGTGGAATGAAATGGGAAGTGCAACGAGATCTTTAGTTCAAAAAAATTAAACTTTTGAGAAAATGCTTTTGAAATAAAAAATTATTATTGAGAGACTTGTTGGAGAATAATTACAATAAATAAAATTTTTCATTATCTAATGATTATATTAATTAACAGTATACCTTATTCCTCATCTTGACCATTGTTGCCGACCGCCTACATCACACAACCGCACTGGGCTGCTACTACTGACCGACCGCTCTGCATGACGACTACAGACTGAGTACTGCTCTCAACTAGACAGAGCTACAGACTCGCAACGACTGACTGACTGCTACTCTGCATAGCGACAACTAACTCGCAAAGACTACTACTGACAGAGAACTGCTCGCAACACTCGCGCGGTCAAGCGCATACTCTCTGGTCACAGATGCTACAATGCCTCGCCATCGCTGCTGCGTTACATACGTGTTTCATAACCCTCCACTCGGGGGGCAAAAATTTGGCAGCGATGGTGAGTCATTTGGACTTGCCAAGCGCGGCAAAATTTTTCTTTAATTAACAAAATCCTACAACTTACAGAATATTTAAATGTTGTGCACACGCACTAAGTACAAAATATATCAGACAAGGACAAAATGTGAATACTAAACATAGTAGCAAATCAGAAAAAAGTATATACAAACTTTTTGACAGATAAAGTGCACAGGCACTGAAAAAATTCTTTAGCATATGCAGAACAAATAAACAGACTGGCAAGAATAATTAGATGTAATACATAAAGTAAATGTTGTGCACACGCACTAAGTACAAAATATATCAGACAAAGACAAAATGTGAGTACAAAACATAGTAGCAAATCAGAAAAGTATATACAAATTATTTGACAGATAACAAAGTGCACAGGCACTGAAAAAATTCTTTAGCATATTCAGAACAAATAAACAGACTGGCAAAAAATATTATGTTGACAAGTGTACATGCACTGAAAAATGTCTTTAGCATTTTCACAACAAATAAACATAATGGCAAAAAAAAATTCATGTCCAAAGTGCACATGCACTGAAAAATGTCTTTAGTATTTTCACAACAAATAAACATAATGGCAAACATCATGTCGACCAGTGACATAAGTGTACTCACACTGGAGTTTAGCGAATCGAAAAATGTATAACCTATGAACATAAATGATGTTACCAAAAAAAATTTTTTCTTTATGTGACAAGAATCAGGATAGGAAAGGGAAGGATTGCATCATGGTTGTAGCACTTTAAATTGCACACAGCTGCTCTGAAAGTCCATATCTTTCCACAGTAGTACAACACCAAGTGACACAACTTGAAGTTCTTTTCCCATCAGAATTTATCAGTGTAGCCAAGACACTGAACTGTCGTAGTAATGTTCCATGTTTTCATTTTGGCAGTACATTAGGTACACCAAACAGTGGGACCATAATAATGTCTTCATCGCTCATGGTGGTGGACAGCATGTCGTGTCAACACCACACTCTTACAAGGCACACCAACGTAGAATTAGTGCAAAACCAAATATAGTGCTCCATGATCACTGGGATAAACAGGACAAATGGACATTGCAGTAATTCAGGGTAGTCAGCTTATGAGGTGAAGGACATCAAGTCACATAATATTGACAATTACAGTCTTCATTGATAGTTCGTGGCATTCATAGCCCAGTTATTGAACATTTCTGTACCAAGTATGTAGTATTACAGAAAAATGTTCATTAATTGTTTTACATAGAATCAGTAGCCTTCTTTTCCTGGTTACAAAATATTATGAAATAATCGCATTCTTTTCAGTTACAGAGTATAATTAAGAATCATTAATCTTCTCCTAATTACAGTTAATTAATCATTTGTCTTTAATTAATCATTTGTCTAATTACAGTTAATTAATCATTTGTATAATTACAGTTAATTAATCATTTGTCGTTAATTAATCATTTGTCTAATTACAGTTAATTAATTAATCATTTGTCATTTCAATATACTAAGAATTATTAGCCTTAATTAATTACAAAGCATTATTAAACAGTACCATAGTTAATTAATTATGTGTCATTCCAATCTATTAAGAATCATTAGTCTTTTCCTAATTACAAAGCATTATGAAACAGTCACATTCATTTCCAACAACAAAGTATCAACATTGGAAACAAGAGCTAATCAATGGCATAATTAATAACAATTTCGTTGATTGACATTAATTATTGGCACTCAGTGGCCATCAAGTATTGAATAGAATAAAACATAGTTCATCATTCAGTATTATTCAGATCATTACAAAGTCATTATTAAAAATCAGTTAATTACAGTCAAATCATTAGTAATCACAGGCATTACAATAAACAGTGGCAGTTATTAGCTAGTGACAAAGCATTATTTTGAATATAGTCTCATTAAGAGGTCATTACTCGAGTGACATGCTATTCAGAGTTGATCAGTATTATTCAGAATTATCATAAACTAGTGACATTATGTGGGACTGGTAATACATTTTTTTGGTAGCAATGCATTGCGTTGGGATCGATAATTAATTGCTGAGGCATAATACTTTTTGCTTTTGACCTATTGCTGCAAATGAGGATAGGTAACGTCATTCGTCATGAGTCAGCTGTAGCAAGATTATGTAACAAGGCAGTACATGTGATCACATTTATAAATGATAAACACAAATGGGTAAAAAATATAAAAATGCAAGTACTAGAACAGGTATAATAAGTAACAGGTTTAGTAAGTGTCATGAAAAACTTCTCCTGGAAAAAATACAAAAACGGATTATTGACCTGAAAGAAGAAACGCACACTATGCTGAAAAGTAGTGAACTTCGAATTAACAAGTAGTGAAATGTGTATAAAATGTGTTCCATAGCTGTCCTTTCCAAAACTTTCCGTCATCCTACTATGCAATGTAACACCTGCTGTCAAAGCAAACTGCAACAAATACTTAAATAACTACGTAGCATAAATACATTACTTCAACATTATCCTCATCTGTAAAAAAAAAAAAACTTCATTACCCATATCATCATAACTTCACCATTATCATCACCTGTAAAGAAAAACTTCATTATTCATAATACCATTTCCTTCATCATTATTCATCAGTATTCACTATCATCTGCAAAAAAATCACTTCATTACTCATTACATAACTATTCCTTATCTCTAGCATATTTCATCACTAAAACTAAGATGTGTAGTTCTCTCTGACAGCCTGCATCAATCACCTTGTAATCTGAAAGAAGAAATTAGTTAAGACTGCTATTCTTCGATGAGTATAGTATATTCTTGTTAATGTTTGTTAATCCTGATCCATTTACTCTTCCTCATAAAGTTATTGCATCTCCTTTCGTTTATTCCGTAGGTGAAATTCCCATTTATGTTAAATTTATTTCTTAGAATCATCATTCCTTTCTGAAATTGATGAACAAAGATTAATGTCTTGCATTTAAATCCTATACCCACTAAATAATGACTGGTTTATGGTGACACAATTAACCATACAGCATAACATGACAGAAAACGTAATATGTCCAAGACATTGACAGTGTTCGGATGCGAAAAAATGTACACAGAATAATACAATGCAGTAGCAAAAAAAAATGTGAAACAGTCACGATGTTGAGATGTCATAAGGCAAAAAAAAATGTCAAAGTCGACTGGTGTGTGTTATATCTTAACTATTTCATAGTGCATACAAACAAAACTGGAGTACAGTCATATACATAAAAAAATGGAAAATGTGCACGGTCTGATGTGTAACGACAAGAAAAGCGACCTGCTAACCTTACCTTGCCGGGCACTTGCCAAGAAAAAAAATACGATAATCATCAATAAGTAGTCACATAAATATAATTGCAGAAATAGTCGTAAATGTGTAAATTCATCTGGAAAAATATGCACGGTCTGATGTGTGACGACAAGAAAAGCGACCTGCTAACCTTACCTTGCCGGGCACTTGCCAAGAAAAAAAAAATACGATAATCATCAATAATTAGTCAGGTGAATTAATTGCATTAGTAAATGGCATCATAGTGTGTTGAATCATACAGTGGTTTCACTCAATAAACGGTTTAATGTTTGAGATATGGTGATTGCCTTTCGATTTTCTGGTTCTCAAAATTTCGACGTGTACAACATTGGGGTGAGGGATACTGCGAATCCGATACGGACCTGCGTATAGAAGTTCAAATTTACTGCACTTACCTTTTAATTTGCTGGATAAATAGTGTGTACGTACTAATATCTTCTGTCCAACGTGAAAGTCGCGGCGTGTACAAACCTGTTTTTGCTGTCTTCTCCGGCGCTCTGCGGCACGTTTGATGTTGTTCAGCGCAATGTCAATTATTTCGTGGTGTCGTAGGCGACGATTTTTGGGGAATTCTATTAATTCTTTAATTTTGTTCGGTGGTTCAACGTTTTTCAGTATAACAGTCGGAGATAGCATAGTGGGTTCATTTGGAATGGAATTAATTACATCTTGGAATGAGAGTATGTGTGTATCCCAATCAATATGTCTTTTGTGGCAGTATATTCTGCACAGCTTACCAATTTCCTTCATTAATCTTTCACAAGGGTTCGAAGAAGCGTGGTACTTGGATATATAGATCGGAGAAATGTTTCTAGCTCGTAACATGCGTGTCCATACACTACTACGAAATTGAGATCCATTATCAGAAATTACTTTCATTACATGCCCTACATGAAATAGAAAATGTTTTACAAATGCTTTCGAAACAGTTTTAGCAGTAGCTTTGCGTAACGGAGTGAAAGTAACAAATGTTGAAGTGAGTTCAACAGCGACAAAGATGTAGCAAAAACATGGTAGTGAGGTCGGACATGTTCTTTTGTGTTCCGATTCTACTTTGTTACTATCCGTAATAGTTTGCACGTGTCAAAATTAATCATTTGCTGAAAAACATTTGTTTGTGTTTTGTGAGTGTCGTAAATTGGTAGTGACAGCAGAAGACAACACAGCTGACGGACAGAAGCATTAGCTCGCGCAGCTGACCAAAGCATGTGAAGAAAAAAAAAAAAAGAATACTATGTCTCGTAATGACGACGAAATGAAATTTTCAAATGCAACTTGTTGAATGTACATGACGCTGAAATTTGCTTTACAGAAGTTGGTTGCTACGTCTTGCTGATTGTTACTGAGAGAACGCGATAGTGCGTCTGCTATAACATTTTGTGTGCCGGGAATGTGAACAATCGTAAAATTAAATTCCTGTAAATAGAGTTTCCATCTGCTCAATCTGTCGTGAGTGAATTTAGCTGAAAGTAAAAATTGTATCGCTCTGTGATCTGTGTAAACGGTGGTATGTCTGCCATAAAGAAAGTGCCTAAATCTCGTAAAAGCCCATACAACACATATTGTTTCAAGTTCTGTGACGGAATAATTTCGTTCAGCAGGTGACAAAATGCGACTTGCAAATGCGATGTTTTTAATTACTGTAGAACCATCTTCTTCTATTTCCTGGAAAATGTGTACGCCTAAAGCGGTGTTAGAACTGTCGGTGGCAATGGAAAAATTTCTAGTAAGATCTGGGTGCGATAATAGTGGAGCATTCAACAAAGCATGCTTCAAATAACATTCTCGTGAGCAAAATTCTGCTTGTCAAAAGTAATGTTTGCGTTACTGTAGTATGCAATCTGTGCTGTATCTGGTTAAATTCTATCGTACGTGTTATTATTTACGGGAGAATGTTGTGGCATATCCACTGTATGAACTGTTCTGTTATTTCATACTGACGTGTTACGCTATGGATGACACCTATTGTCTGGATCATTCATGATTATTTGTTGTTGCTGATGTTGTTGCTGCTCATAATATCGACTGTTATTAAATGTACGGTGAAAATTGTGCTCGTTATTTTTACGTCTGTCAAGATAGTAATTTCTATACGGCGTATTGCTATGCGAGTTGAAATAGTGTGTTGTCTGTACGTAGTTATTTCTTTGCTGCCATGCGTTACTATTTGTTAGAGCTGGGACTATACGTGCACGCGGCGAAACATTAAAGTTTGGTTGACCTTGTAGACTGCATTGTTGGTTAGGTATGCTAAGCGGTTGACTTTCATGCTATTGTGGTGAAAAAACATCTATTGTTACAAAAATATGGTTCCGATTGCTCAAAATTTTATACATACTGATGATTACGATTTTATCTGTAATTAAAATTACGGCGGTACTGGAGTGCCTACTGAAAATTGTCACATTCGGTAAAAGATTTGTCGTATCCGGTTTTCATTACATACGTTTCTTAACACTAGGTAGAGCAATAGTTAAAGAGCAGTTTGGATAGATATAAAGGATAGTAGAAGAAAAGGCAGCAGTGCAGAAAACTAAAGATGAAACAGCACTACTACAGCTCGGGGCCCTATGCTCGCTACGGCACATATTCATTAAAGCGTAATGAATCCCCTGAGGTCATTTACGCACTGCAAATAAATTTTAGCTTTTGCATTGCACGCAATAGCGGTAAAATTTCAAAGGCAAATTGTTGTATTCGTGCTAATTCAAATTTCTTCATTACAGGCAATGCTGTTGTAAATACAAAAATAAATTGTCGCATCTGGTTCAAAGCTAGCTTCTGCATTACAGGCAATAGCGGTGAATGTACAAAGATAAATTGTCGTATACAGTGCAAAGCGTGTGCCTGTACGCTGTCATTATTAAATTCCTTAGATTTTCTTACAAATGCAAATTGCTCGAAATCTACGTTCTCGTCACTGAATTTGAGAACACGTTCAGGTTTGTGTGAAAGTCTATTCGTCTGTGTCGTTTCGTACTTCAAGTTACGTAGCTTTTCAGATTTTAAGTCGCGTGGCTTTTCGGATTTTAATTCGCGTAGTTGCTGTAAATTGCTCACATTATACACGCTGCGTGACTCTGATAAATGCTCGCAAAGTGGCGGATTCTGTAACGTATTGATGACTGAAATAGTTTTCAACTCTGTTACTGTAATACTTTCGTCAATTTGGTTGACCTGTCGTGCAAATTTCTCGTCAGCCTCCGTATTCGGAGTGTGTGAAACTTCCACTGACTCCAAATCAACTTCGTCGCGAATCTGTACTACGTTTTTAGGGCATTCTTCAGTGACTGCATTAATTTCGTGTATCAATGTTGCGTTTGCCGAACATTGTTCGGTGACTGCAATAATCTCGTCTTTATGTGATTCTGTTGTGTCTACACGTGTGCTACTTAATTCTTGTGCAACAGTGCCAACTTCTTCATTACTGTTATTATCACAAGTCTTAGTATCCACATGTAATTGTACTTTATTGTCCTGACATTGCACGGTAACAGCTGTAATCTGTTCGCTAACTTGTTTGTTCTGTTCTTTACGGTCGTCTTGTTTTTCGTTTGTGAGATCGACACTTTTATCAATTGTTTCGCTAAGTTGTTTGTAATGGCTGTCGACACCCTCATCTACCTGCCTGCAATGGTTGTCAAAACCTCCATTAAGTTGTTTGAAAAAATTATTCATCATTTCCCTCCGCTGTTTGTACTGTTCCCTAAGTTGTTTAAAATTTTCATCAATTTTATTAAATTTTTTGTCCTGTTCACTAAATTGTTGTTTGATATCTTCACTCTGTTGTTGTAGCAATCTTGTCATAATTCGTACCAAGTCAAAATTAGCGTTTATATTCTCTGTGCTGTTTAGTGGTGGATCTAGAACTCTCTCGCTTTCCGTGACCATTTGGTCATTCTGTAATTTAGAAAAAGGTTTGTCAGTCGGATGTACATTGTCAGACACTGTTCCGGAATTAAATAAATCCGCCCTACTTTGTGTGATCTGTTCATTTTCATTAGACAGATTTGTCTGTACATTACTTGAGTTTTCCGAATCGGGTGTGTTAAGCTCTGCAGCGCTCATTACAATAGAGCGTTCTGCGTCATCAATTGTCGTCAAGTTAACAGACGAGACACTTGAGTTCGTTTGTTCATCATTAAGGTGAAAGTCATCATTAGTGGTCGGAATGCACTGATTGTTAGTGAACGCAGGATTGTCATCATTACGCTGCGTATCACAATTACTATCGGTCACGTTGTTTAAGTCGGTAATTTCATTCACAATACTTCGCGATACACTATTCACAGTCTTTCGCGGCATTTTTACAATAGTCAAAATTTTTCACAAAACAAATAAGCACAATGCAAAAGCAACACACAAATACAACAAAGCAGCAAATTGCCGTTGACCTGTAGAAAGAAAGTCACAATATTATTAAAAGCGTTGCGCCAAATCCTAATTATCTAAGCAAATAAGAGCAGATATCTGACTGTCGCTCAAAAGACTCTCAACGAAATACGATCCTGGACTGGGTGTCGCCAAGTGTAACCTCCCCACCGCAATTTTTTGAAAGAAAATACAGCAATACTTAATAGAAATGGGAGCCAAGTGTAACCTCCCACCAAAAATTTTAAAAGAAAATAACGATACTAATTAGAAATGCTGATGGACATGGCTCTATGCGTAACCTGCCTACAATCAAATGTACTGACAATGGCAACAAATGTGAAATTCGCAATCTGACTCAATTATAAATCCTTCAAAAAATTAAAGTCCATTCAGTGACAAGAAAATTCAATTAAACCGAAATATCGGTTTTTTGGCCCTGTGTAAAAACAATCAGAATTAAAGTCTTACCTCAGAATAAATGGATGTCACATATCTGCTCTTGTTGTTGCGCACCACTTGGAGGAACTACATTGCAAATAATAATATTCTCCTTTTTTTTTTTTGTAATTCTAGTGAAATTTTTCTTCAAAAAGAAGTGGAATGAAATGGGAAGTGCAACGAGATCTTTAGTTCAAAAAAATTAAACTTTTGAGAAAATGCTTTTGAAATAAAAAATTATTATTGAGAGACTTGTTGGAGAATAATTACAATAAATAAAATTTTTCATTATCTAATGATTATATTAATTAACAGTATACCTTATTCCTCATCTTGACCATTGTTGCCGACCGCCTACATCACACAACCGCACTGGGCTGCTACTACTGACCGACCGCTCTGCATGACGACTACAGACTGAGTACTGCTCTCAACTAGACAGAGCTACAGACTCGCAACGACTGACTGACTGCTACTCTGCATAGCGACAACTAACTCGCAAAGACTACTACTGACAGAGAACTGCTCGCAACACTCGCGCGGTCAAGCGCATACTCTCTGGTCACAGATGCTACAATGCCTCGCCATCGCTGCTGCGTTACATACGTGTTTCAACCTACAACGTGAAGACATGAGGAAATTTTCAAACCGATTTCTCATACAGAAACATCAGTTGACCGGCGTTGCCTGGTGAAACGTTGTTGTGATGCCTCGTATAAGGAGGAGAAATGCGTACCATCACGTTTCCGATTTTGATAAAGGTCGGATTGTAGCCTATCACGATTGTGGTTTATCGTATTGCGACATTGCTCCTCGCGTTGGTCGAGATACAATGACTGTTAGCAAAATATGGAATCGGTGGGTTTAGGAGTGTAATACGGAACGCCGTGCTGGATCCCAACGGCCTCGTATCACTAGCAGTCGAGATGACAGGCATCTTAACCGAATGGCTGCAACGGATCGTGCAGCCACGTCTCGATCCCTCAGTCAACAGATGGGGACGTTTGCAAGACCAGAACCATCTGCACGAACAGTTCGACGACGTCTGCAGCAGCATGGACTATCAGCTCGGAGACCATGGCTGCGGTTACCCTTGACGCTGCATCAAAGACAGGAGCGCCTGCGATGGTGTACTCAACGACGAACCTGGGTGCACGAATGGCAAAACGTCATTTTTTCGGATGAATCCAGGTTCTGATTACAGTATCATGATGGTCGCTTCCGTGTTTCGCGACATCGCGGTGAACGCAAATTGGAAGCGTGTATTTGTCATCGCCATACTGGCGTATCACCCGGCGTGATTGGTTACACGTCTCGGTCACCTCTTGTTCGCATTGACGGCACTTTGAACAGTGGACGGTACGTTTGAGATGTGTTACGACCCGTGGCTCTACTCTTGATTCGATCCCTGCGAAACCCTACATTTCAGCAGGATAATGTACGACTACATGTTGCAGGTCCTGTACGGGCCTTTCTGGATACAGGAAATGTTCGACTGCTGTCCTGACCAGCACATTCTCCAGATCTCCCACCAGTTGAAAACGTCTGCTCAATGTTGGCCGAGCAACTGGCTCGTCACAGTACGCCAGTCACTACTCTCGATGAACTGTGGTATCGTGTTGAAACTGCATGGGCAGCTGTACCTGTACACGCCATACAAGCTCTGTTTGACTCTATGCCCAAGTGTATCAAGGCCGTTATTACGGCCAGAGGTGGTTGTTTTGGGTACTAATTTCTCAGGATCTATGCACCCAAATTGCGTGAAAATGTAATCGCATGTCAGTTCTAGTGTAGTATATTTGTCCAATGAATACCATTTTATCATCTGCATTTCTTCTTGGTGTAGCAGTTTTAATGGCTAGTAGTGAAGAAAACGGTGAAAGCGATCATTGCTATTTCAATAACTATTCGACAATTATTAAGAGAAAAACCATTTCACATATGAATCGATAAAGCGTTGTTGAGACAATAATGCACCCGTTGTACTTCACTACCCAGAAGCAGTACTACTTCCGTGTTTGGGAACAGAATCGAGGGTGTTTGCCAGGCTTGTTATTTGTAATCCAAAAACGTTTATTGTTGGTAGGAAATCCTGTGGCTTCTGAAGCTTTGGTATCGTCTTTAAATGATCCTGTTTCTGGTGAATCGACTTCCATTATAGAGGAACTGTTTATAAACGGATTGGACAGTTGACACTGCCCATGAGATTAATACATTACTGAAATATTAAATAATGACACGTAATTGTTTCTTGTAAATATCTCTGAGTACAAAAGGGGTTTTTCATTATATATAATTAAAGAAAAAGAGCGCTAAAAATTTTAAAGAAAAATTTGGTATTTGTCTACCATTTCTATGAAATAATGAAAGATAAGCATTTGACAGCTACATTAATTTTAAAAAATTAACGACTGTTTCATTGTCTATAACAAAAATAGAAAGTAACTGATCTGCTGCCTGTGTGTACATAGTATTCCGTTATCTGGAAACGGATAACATAACATGAGAAACGGTGGAAATTGGAAATTTGTGGTAAGATCGTATGGGACCAAACTGCTGAGATCATCGGCCCCTCAGCTTACACACCACTTAATTTAACTTAAACTAACTTACGCTACGGACAACACAAAGACACCCATGCCCGAGGGAGGACACGAACCTCCGACGGGAGGAGCCGCGCGAACCGTTACAGGACGCCACAGACCTCGCGGCTACCCGGCGCGGCGAGAAACAGTGTTCTTGAGCCTTAGTTTTCACCCTGCGGCAATGACTGTTCGTAATGAACCAGTGCTTGTATGGTCCTCGATTACGACGTGATTGTTGAGCAGAGTTTCAAAAATTGGGTTGAATAGGTTACGACAACTTTTTGTGGTTCAATACCTCATTATACCTCGAGAAATTTTCTAATATTTCTTTCAATTACCTATTTTATTCGATATTTTGATTCTAGGTATCTGGAAACGTATCCCGAAAAACTCTGAGGGACTCTTTCATTACCTTTTTATTACTGGAAATAATGGAAATAAAAAACCGAAAATCGGTAATATCATAACTCAGTTACTATGGGCGGTTTATTAAAACCAGGTTACATTTGAGATTAAAGAAACCATTCTAACCGGAAACCAGGAGTTTCAGCGACAATCGTAGTCGCTTCTCTGAAGGTGTCGCGCTGGATAGCACAGCATCGTGTTTGTCCGGCGTTGCCAGTGCATTACTTGTTGTGAGCGCGGGCTGCGGGCCTGGGTGTGGGGTGAGGGGTGCTCGCAGTGGGGTGGGCGGATATCAGTTTCGCCGCCGGCAGGTGGCGTCGCGGGGGCTGTCACTCGCGCCCATGATAAATGGCGGGGCCGCAACAATGACAACAATGCCGCCGCTAAATCTGCCCCATTGGGCGGCCGCCGACCGGGAAATTGAGGGTGGGTTAAACACCCCCAGCGCGCCGCTCCCCAGTCACAATGCGGCCGCACCCCACTACTTCATTACGCCGAGGCGAGGGTGCCCCCTGCCCTTACTGTACTGTATGTAGCCACTGCTGGCGCAAGGACCGGCCGTTGAGGCTGCCGCTGCGCTTCTTGGTCTGATTACGCTTTGATATGTCGCTCTGTCGCTGCAACGCACTGCCCAGCTGTCCCACATTCACACGGTAGCCTTGTCTTGAAAGAACACTCTGCACAATTCAAGCAAGCCCAACAAACCACACACTATTTCAAATGTGAGAGAGATTTTTTCCAACAATCCGAATGTTTTGCTTTGGGTTGATCCTATTTAGAGTGCGCGCAGATTACGGTGATCGGTGTGAAGTGACGAATTTTCGCCGGAGCTGCTGGGCGAGATCATTCGTTTGCCCGGAAGGCGGTTGGAGGGAGGGGGGGGGGGCAGGGGGTACTAATTCCTCTGTCGTCTGCCCATCAGTGCCTGTCTAGTGACGATACTTCTATACACAGCATGGCGTCGCAGTCTCAGCCAGGTACGAGAGACTGTTTACAATGTAATGAATTTATGTCGGAAGAGGCAAAAGAGGGGATAAAAATCCCATTAAAAAGTATTCCGTAAAGAGTTCAGGTTGCTGCTGGTTCGTGCGGTTCTGGGCGCTTCAGTCTGGAACCGCGTGACCGCTACGGTCGCAGGTTCGAATCTTGCCTCGGGCATGGATTTGTGTGATGTCCTTAGGTTAGTTAGGTTTAAGTAGTTCTAAGTTCTAGGGGACTGATGACCACCGATGTTAAGTCCCATAGTGCTCAGAGCCATTTGAACCATTATTTTTGCTGCTGGTGTTTGTCTTCGGAAAATAAGAAGAGTAAAGAAAGAGAGCGAGAAAGTAGTTACCGTTAGCTCTGAGTGTTTCTGTACTCCAGGAAAAATGCGGAAAAAATCTTACGCTATGATGATTTCGTGAATAAGTTGTGTGGAGACTGATAGCCAATTTTCAGTATCCCTCAGTAAAATCGCTTATTCCCGTAACAAGATGAAATACGTCTTTTAAGAGAGGCATGGCCATCACTCCGGCAAAACTATGACGCAATAATGCGTGTGTTAACTTCCGATTCTGTAGAAGCACTAAGCTACAAGAGGCTCAAAAGGTAAAGGGCAGGAACCAAAGCCTGCAACCCCTATACGGCCGTACCGGACACAAGAGAGACAATAAGGAGACCCAGAACAATACGAGAGGTGGCCGACAGACGCAGAGTTTAAACAAACAACCGCCCAACGTAACTGCGGAGAAAACAGCAACTTGTACAATTAGAGAGTGGGGTTTAAGCATACACACTCATTACTTCGAAGATGTCAAAAATTTCTAGAGTAGAATACCTGGAGCCGCGCGGAGTGGCCGCGCGGTTAGAGACGCCATGTCACTAATCGTGCGGCCCCTCCTGCCAGAGGTTCGAGTCTTCCCTCGGGCAAGGGTGTGACTGTTGTCCTTAGCGTTAAGTTAATTTAAGTATTGTGTAAGTCTAGGGACCGATGACCTCAGCAGTTCGGTCACTTAGGAATTCACACACATTTGAACATTTTGAGAACACCTGGTGGGCCTTCAGAGCAATCGATAAACAACTGGCACCTAGGCGACACTTGATAGCAACTATCAAGGCCTCGTTTGAAGCACGATTGAATTCACGTCCAGTGATTTATGGCACAATATGACATTTTCATTTATTTGGAGAGACGCATGTGGGGCCTGAAGATGACATAGTGGAATGCTGAAACTGGTAGCCTTCAAAATAAAATAAAATAACATCTTAAGTTACACGGCTGTTGGAGAATTCGATCGACATTGACAATTGCACGTGATTTTGGTTCTTTTGCAAGCAGACGATTACCAAAGGTTTTCGGTGGCACAGTAGGTGCAACATTAGCCCGGAGTTCGTCCTTGGATGGTCTTCGGTTGGCAACAGCCGCTTCCATAGTGTGCTGATCCGGACGCGTGTTTGTACTACGCAGAAGTCCAGAACCTGTTCTACAGGTGCGGGAATATTACTCAGAGCACAACTGAAAACAACGATAAATACCGATACTTTGTGCGCAACACGTCCATCCTGGTTCCGATAGGTCCAGAATGTGATTCCGTTCAAATTGTTGAAGTTGTTCAGTAGCAGTATCTGCTCGTTCGCGGGACATGAATGTTTTAAACACTGTTCACCTCGAAATTCAACACAGTTACAGCCTGCGAAGTCAGAACAGAGGGTGCACTTACAGGTCTCCTAAGCGCCATGTTATCGTCGATGACCGTGACAAACGAATCACTAACACTACAACACCACAGTATCTACACATTATTCACAGGTGCCACGGAAAAGAGGCATTGACGGTCTTGTATTTCTTTCCGGCAGCGTAAAAGTTCAAATGGCTCTGAGCACTATGCGACTTAACTTCTGAGGTCATCAGCCCCCAACACCTTAGAACTACTTAAACCTAACTAACCTAAGGACATCACACACATCCATGCCCGAGGCAGGATTCGAACCTGCGACCGTAGCGGTCACGCGGTTCCAGACTAAAGCGCCTTTAACCGCACGGCCACTCCGGCCGGCTGCAGCGTAAAAGTACAGCGCCTGATGTCCTCTGGAAATGCTGTATCAACCAACACTGAAACTCTTTAAGCAACAGAAGACATAAAGGGGTGTAAGCTATTATACGATTTTTTTTAGTGGGGACCTAATAACAAGCAGCAGACAAATTGTCCTATGGGAGCACAAAAACGCGAATACGTTCCTGTTTACTTAAAAGACTCTGACTGAAAAGTTGCCTACTTTTTAATGTGCAGTTCACCTCAAACTCCCACAATCTCCCCTAACGGTAACTCGCTCACACCCACTAGTCCATCGCTGTAAGTCGCTCACACCCATCCACTCCCGGTTGCCCTTTCTCGCTCACTCACTCCGCCCAACTGATTGTCATTATCTCTTTGTCTCTCTGTCTTTGTCTCCTGTGTCACACCCACAGCCCCCTTCGTTCTGTCCTACTACTACTGTCCCCTCTCATTGTCACTGTCTTCCTCCTGCTCTCTTTTACTGCTAATATCTCTTTTTCTCCCTACTGTCACTGTCTCCCTTCCTCGTAGACATTGTCGTAGACTGTATCTCTCATTAGCACTGGTTCTCACCCACTGCCACCTTCTCTTTCTATTTATTCCTTCTCCTCCCCCCCGCTCCCCCTCCCTCCTGGGACAGTCTCCTTCACTCTTTTCCTACTGTGTCCCTGTCTTTCTCTCACACTGTCTACTTCCCTCTTTCTATAACACAGACACTGTCTACTTTATTGGACTGTCTACTTCCAGTAAATATTACTTTCCTGCCTCTTTGCCTCTGCCACAGTCTCCTCCTCTCTGCCGGCCGGTGTGGCCGAGCGGTTCAGTCTGGAATCGCGCGACCGCTCCGATCGCAGGTTCGAATCCTGCCTCGGGCATGGATGTGTGTGATGTCCTTATGTTAGTTAGGTTTAAGTAGTTCTAAGTTCTAGGGGACTGATGATCTCAGATGTTAAGTCCCATAGTGCTCAGAGCCATTTGAACCATTTTCCTTCTCTCTCAGCATAAAAATCGTGAATGTGTTGGCTTGCCAAAAGGTTTGGAAATTTTTTTAAAAGTGCTGAGGGAGGTAGAATGAGGTAGCTGATACCGTGCTTTTCAGTAATAGTATTTTTAATAAACAGAAACAAAATCATATCTTCTATGCTGCGATAAGAGCATTTTTCCCTCGGTCCACTTCATTGCTATATTGCATCAAGGCATGTAACCAGTATGAAAGAAATGTATTGGTCAGCAAATATTTACAGTTTATCTATGTGACACTGAAATAGCGCAAAATTAATTTTACACCTCAAACTGGATTTTAAGTGCAAAAAAAAAAAAAAAAAAAAAAAATTGAATGTGCTTCAGCACTACAGCATAGAGTTCCCAGATGATAACGGAAACCACTTTACAGGATGTCTTTCAGTGCTATGTCACTTCACAAACTGCGTTTTCGCCCCACACACGGTTTTACGTCCGTATTTTGCGTGTGCAAGTAGGGTAACTCTGAACCTCTGCATCTCGAAAACGGATGAAGATATGAAGAAAGTTTTCAAGACTGTTCGAGATCGGAATCTTTAGAATACATCAAAAAATTACATCAGTTTGCTGTGCATAGCCATCTCGGAAGCATCGGCTGGGTTTTGGTACCCAAAAAAAAACAATTTTTTGGGGTGTTTCTTGAGAACGGATAAAGGTTTTTAGACGCGGACAGATGGATCTTATAGACAAATGCTGGAGAATATACCGTTAAAGTATGAGCAATTTCCTGCGTTTCTTATTTAGATTTCGTTTCATCCGGGATTTTACACGTAGAGGAAGGTTAACTTTGAAGATCGTATCTTCGAAACGGCTAAAGATATCTCAAGAAAACTTTAAAAGCTGTTCGTAATCTTAGAAATATATAGCAAAAGTTTCAGCCATTTGCTGTACAAAGCCGTCTTGGAATCCTCGGCTAAGTTTTCGTCCGCTGGTGACAGCAAAAATGTATTAAACACCGTCTTTGTGAGGTATTCCGAGGAATACGCCTTGAACTGATGGTGACTCCGTTTGATAAGGCCCAACGTAGACAACATCAAATGCAAAAAGAACCACCCGATTTCCTGCACTTGCGCAAGCAGGAGGAAATGTGTAATATTCGCACTTTGTCCCTGTACTGTAGGATAGCGACACTAAGACGATCCTACTGTTGAATAGGCTAATAGTCTCTAGCTCAAGAACTATCCAAAACACTTGATCCTACCTTTTTATCACCAATAGAAACCGGGACAAGAACACTGGAAAAACCCGTTTTTAGACTCGGCGTTTTGGAACTTATTAGTTACGCATACTGTCACATGCATACCGCTAAAGGAAAAAAAAGACTTTTTAACTCTTATTTGCATTATGATAGAGTACTTTTGTCAGTTTTCTTACATCACTAGCACGATTTAAGTTTAAATCGATGTAATGGATAATTATTATTTTTTATGGATCTGAAGCTGGTTGTATGGGTGATGTGCGAAAGCAATTAATAAATTTTAAACAATTTGAAAATCTTACCGTTGATTTCCTTTTACCCATAATTTTGATATATGTACAATATCTGGCGTTGTAGTTACCTACACTATGTGATGAAAAGTATCCGGACACCTGGCTTAAAATGACTTACAAATGGTTCAAATGGCTCTTAGCACTATGGGACTTAACATCTGAGGTCATCAGTCCCCTAGAACTTAGAACTACTTAAACCTAAGTAACCTAAGGACATCAAACACATCCATGCCCGAGGCAGGTTCAAAATGTGTGTGTGAAATCTTGTGGGACTTAGTTGCTAAGGTCATCAGTCCCTAAGCTTACACACTACTTAACCTAAATTATCCTAAGGACAAACACACACACCCATGCCCGAGGGAGGACTCGAACCTCCGCCGGGACCAGCCGCACAGTCCATGACTGCAGCGCCTAAGACCGCTCGGCTAATCCCGCGGGGCCCCGAGGCAGGATTCAAACCTGCGACCGTAGCAGTCCGCCGGTTCCAGAGTGAAGCGCCTAGAGCCGTCAGCCACACCGGCCGGCAAAATGACTTACAAGCTCATGGCGCCCTCCATAGGTAATTCTGGAATTGAGTATGGTTTTGGCCCACCTTTAGCCTTGATGACAGATTCCACTCGCGCAGGCATACGTTCAATTAGCTGCTGGAAGATTTCTTGAGGATTGACAGCCCATTCTTCACGGAGTGCTGGAGTGAGGAGAGGTATCGATGTCGGTCGGTGAGGCCTGGCACGAAGTCGGCGTTCCAAAACATCCCAAAGATGTTCTATAGCATTCAGGTCAGGACTCTGTGCAGGCTAGTCCATTACAGGGATGTTATTGTCGAGTAACCACTCAGCCACAGGCTGTGCATTATGAACAGGTGCTCGATCGTGTTGAAAGATGCAATCGCCATCGTCGAATTGCTCTTCAATAGAGGGAAGGAAGAAGGTGCTTAAAACATCATTGGAGGCCTGTGCTGTGATAGTGCCACGCAAAACAACAAGGCGTGCGAGCCCCCTCCATGAAAAGCACGACCACACCATAGCACTGTCGACTCCGGATTTTACTGTTGGCACTACACACACTGACAGATGACGTTCACCGGGCTTTCGCCATACCCACACCCTGCCGTTGGATCACCACATTGTGTACCGTGATTCGTCACTACACACGTTTTTCTATTGTTCATTCGTCCAATGTTTACGCCCCTTATACCAAGCGAGGCGTCGTTTGGCATTTTCCGGCGTAATGTATGGCTTATGAGCAGCCACTCGACCGTGAAATCAATGTTTTCTCACCTCCCACCTAACTGTCATAGTTCTTGCAGTGGATCCTGATACAGTTTGCAATTTCTGTGTGATGGTCTGGATAGATGTTCGCCTATTACGCCCTCTTCAATTGTCGGCGGTCTCTCTCAGTCAACAGACGAGGTCGGCCTGTATGCTTTTGTGCTGCACATGTCCCTTCACGTTTCCACTTCACTGTTACATCGGAAACAGTGGAGCTGGGGATATTTAGGAGTGAGGAAATTTCGTGTACAGACGTATGACACAAGTGACACCCAATCACCTGACCACGTTCGAAGTCCGTGAGTTCCGCAGAGCGCCCCATTCTTCTTTCTCACGATGTTTAATGACTGCTGAGGTAGCTCATATGGGCAGTAGGTGGCAGCACAATACACCTAATATGAAAAACGTATGTTTTTGGGGGTGTTCCGGATACTTTTGATCACATAGTGTACATCTTCTGGTACAAATACTGACTTCTCAGATAATCTATGTAAATCGTCGTGGCTCTTTTCTCGTCGTTTGTATGAAACGAAATGAATTACAGCAGGAAATACGAAGGAAGAAAAATGGTTCCAATGGCTCTGACCACTATGAGACTTACCTTCTGAGGTCATCAGTCCCCTAGAACTTAGAACTACTTAAACCTAACTAACATAAGGACATCACAGACATCCATCTCCGAGGGAGGATTCGAACCTGCGATTGTAGCGCCTGTAGCGCCTAGAACCGCTCGGCCACTCAGGCCGGCACGAAGGAAGCAATAAACAGTGAGTCGCCACGTTAGCTTCGTAAACATGGGTGTCGTTGTGTGTGTGTGTGTGTGTGTGTGTGTGTGTGTTACACGTGAGGGGAGTGGGGAGAGGAAAGGGGGGGGGAGGACTTGCTGATGGGACCGAACTCGCGCGCGGGTCTGTGACACGATGTACGGCCGTTTCCACCGCTTGGTGCCATTAATTAGCGCTGGCGTGGAAGGCGGCCAAAAAGCCCCCAGCCGGACGCGCCTCACCTCGGCGCACGCACCCCGGCCGCCGCCGGCTGCGCTTTTTGCGGGCAGCGCCTCTGCCCGGCTGCGGGTCAGACCGGACCGGAAACGGAGCGCGAGTCCTTTCCAGGCGCGGCCCGGCTGCAAGAAGTGCCAGAGGCCGCAGCAGCAGCACGGCCGTGTTCCTGTGTAGCGACAGGCCGCGCCGATCGCGACCCGCGCCGCAAGAACGCCGGCTCCGCAAAACAAAGCTGAGTTATTGTCCTCGTCCGGCGCAGAGTCCTGCGCGGCGGTGGCGGTCCGCCAGTGCAAAAAGCTGCCGTGCGGTTGCGTGTGTGCGTGAGTGCGTGAGCGCGCCCGCCCGCCGAAGTTCCTCTGGAGCTGGCTGCCTCGCTAGCGGACGCGTCGTCCTCCCCTGGTTGACAGAGCGGTGTATCACTGCCCAGACCCGTCAAGGCGCGCTGAAAGGAATCGCGGGAGGAGCACCGGCGGGACATACGTCAAGCGACCGAGACCGCCGACGCATTCTTCCCAAGCATTCGCTTTTTGCGACACCGTGGTCCTCATCATTGCGGTTCACATTGCTGTCTACACACTTGTTCTCTGGAAATGGCCTCGCGATCTGAAAACGACGTGGTAATGTAAACAAAAATCTGGATAACTCCTCCGTCGTTTCGAGGCAAAGTTTTGTTCGTAAGTACCTCCGAGGCTTCTGAAGACGATTACGCGAAAACTACAACAAATTCGGAAAATGACACGTACCACTGGATACAGCATTGAACCGTGATTTATTTTCAAAGAATATTCTTAAGAATTTATTTTATTTACTAGCGATTCATCAAGAACATTAACACTTTTAATCACACTGTGTAAGCATGGAAGTAGTTGCCAGGGAGTAACTGATGAAATCATAACCAAATTCCTTTTAACAAATAGGAATTTTATTCATTTTAATAGTGCCTAAAAGCATTTTTTAAAAGAAACAGATTTAAAAATATTATCAGAATGCACCCTCTAAATATCAAAGTTACAATTTATTCAGAGGCAGAAAGAAACATGCTTTGACTGTATGAGCTTTCGGGCAGAGAACCTTGTAACCTCCCCACAAAAAAAAAAAAAAAAAAAAAAATTAATATAATTAATATTCAAAATTAGTGTAACCTCTCAACAATAAAACTTCCGAAACTCCCAACAGTAAAAAATATAACCATAACATTGACATTTAGCGTAACCTAGGCCTACCAATAGATAAATTCCGTAACCTACCAATAATAAAATGTCACTAATCTCTCAATAAAAAAATTGTCGCTCACTTATAACCTTTCAATAATTCACTGTGAATTTAAACTGGTAAATTTAGGACGTCAGCAGTGCTGCGTCATGGCCCTGAAAATTCATTCTGATTAAATTGAAAAATCTTACCTCAATTAGGTCGCCGGATAACGCGTATATATCTGCTCCTATAAGAAAATTTTCTGGCGCAGCTCTGTGCAATGCTGATAGATTTGTCATTTATAAAAGGAAACAACTGATTTTTCTTTTCAATAGTCGGGGTGACTATGGATTGGAGAAATTGGCTCTGAGCACTATGGGACTCAACTGCTGAGGTCATTAGTCCCCTAGAACTTAGAACTAGTTAAACCTAACTAACCTAAGGACATCACAAACATCCATGCCCGAGGCAGGATTCGAACCTGCGACCGTAGCGGTCTTGCGGTTCCAGAGATTGGAGAAATTAGCAAGTTCTTTAAATTGAGATGAATGATTATCAAAAGTTAATTTTTTATAAGATAGATTATTATTAAGTGATTTTTTTTAAACATTTACATCGGGCTTGACATAACAGTAGTACATATGCGCGAGGCTGCTTTTACCTTATATTATATCGCTCAGGCTCCGCCATCGCTCCACCACGACCGGCCCAGCCAACACGATACACACGACTGCTCGCTAGCAACTACTTATTCCTACTGCTACACAGTTCCTACTGCAGTCAACACACTGCTCTTTGGTCTCAGATTCTCTTATATCTTACATATCTCAGGCAGCGCGTGAGCAATCCATCGGAATTACATCTGCTCGAGTGCGCTAGCAACAAATTCCTTAATCATGGACCTCTTACAACCTTGCCGCTCCCTTTTGACACGGCCGTAGTTACGACCGCTCACAACAGCCTCTGAAAGACTACACTGGTGCAAATCTGCAACACACCAGATAACTTTAAACTAAGAGTTTTAACAATTCACACAAGCGCACAAACTATCCACCCCGTAGGAGGGATGGAAATGGTACAAAATACTAGCAATTAAAATATTACCCTTGCCACCGAAGGTGCAACTTGAATTTAACTTCTAAGAAAAGTCTTACGGTGAAAGGGTGGCAACTTTATATACTAAAATGATCATTTAAATAAAAGCCAATGAAAAGCAATCTCATATAAAACATAGTTAAGATGCTCTACAGTACACAGATACGCCTCTCAAGATCATAGGCAATAATATCAAAGTTTACAAAGATCAAAACATATTTCAGGTATTAGGCTGTTACACTCGAAGCAATAACTTCGTTAACACACCAAATCCGTCAAACATGACGGAGGCAGCTACTAACGTACGGTAGATTGATAGGGAGATTACCGAACAACCCGAACCGCAGGTTGCTCTAACCCGCCCCTATTCCACAAGGGAAAAACAGACCACCCAATTTATAAACAACCACCTTCCCGCGGGTGGGCAGACGGAGAAGAATGGTGGGACGACCCCAAAGCAAAACGGCTGGTGACCTCACCAAGAAAACAAGTAGAATTTAAGAAGAGTAAATAAACAACATATCACCAATCACTTGACTTCTAATAAACTGCGATTTCTCGAGAAGACCTGGCGCAGCACCCCCAAATCGCTCTCCCGAACCATCCGCTGCCGGCCGCTTCAACGGACGCAGTAGGCCCGCCGATCTCCCGTCTCACGGCGTCGCAGCTCGCACCGGCCAGATCGGTGTCGTGGGTAAGCGTTTCGTAAAATTTTTTTGTAAGAGTGATTCGTGCTACAAAAATGTCGGAAATGGTAGTTGTTGTATATGACCTAAATTTTTAAAAATATATATATACTGGGATCAACATTGTGTTTAAATCTAAGAGCCTGAATCATAATCCACATCCTTAGCTTCTATTGAAAATGAAAATGAGTAGTAAAGTTAAGTTACCCACCAAATGAAAGAACGTAAAGAAAATGAGGCCTCTATGCAATATATATGTGCAGTTCATGGTTTGAAATCGATTTTGGTATAACTAAAGTTATCAGAGCAAAGTTATTTCAAATAATTAATTTTATGCCATTACACAACTGGCATTATTCAAGTCAAAATATAATTTCATTAAGTAAACATCATGCCCAAAAGTCAATTTGTCAGTACCATCTTAATGCCATTGGCTCTAAATGGTTCAAATGGCTCTGAGCACTATGTGACTCAACTGCTGTGGTCATTAGTCCCCTAGAACTTAGAACTACTTAAACCTAACTAACCTAAGGACATCACACACATCCATGCCCGAGGCAGGATTCGAACCTGCGACCGTAGCAGTCACATGGTTCCGGACTGCGCGCCTAGAACCGCGAGACCACCGCGGCCGGCTAATGCCATTGCACAAGAGCATTATTCTCTTACACTTGACTGCTGCGTCAAATACATGTTTCATTACTGGCAAAATGGATGAGTGCATGAAACAATTTCGCAGACGCAGTCAGATGCAGGTTTGTTGAATAATTATTTTGGAACAATTTTATCTTTGATACTTTCAACTGGACAAATGTCAATTCATCACTTATTATTAAAAAGAGAATCCGAACAATACACTTCGCCGTAAGGCTGATTTCACCATAGCTGATCGCAGCACAGTTTAATGTCCAGAAATATATTCCACGACAAACAAACAACACACCACGAAGGAATTACCGAAAGGAATGGAAACCGCAAGATGTCATATACGCGCACAGATCAACAAATGATTACAGTTTCAGGAAAACTGAATGATTTATTCAAGAGAAGGAGCTTCTTAACATGAATGAGTCAATAACGCGTCGGTCCACCTCTGGCCATTACGCAAGCAGTTATTCAGCTTGGCATTGAAGTGTTGGATGTCGTCCTCAGTGATATCGTCCCAAATTCTGTCCAATTCGAGCGTTATATAGTCAAATCCCGAGCCGGGTTGAGGGCCCTGACCATAATGATCCAAACTTTCTCATGTGGGAAGAGATGTGACGACCTTGTTGTCCAAGGTATGGTTTGGCAAGCACGAAGACAAGCAATAGAAACTCTCACCGTGTTCGGGCGGACATCAGCTTTCTGAAAAGGAAGCCTAAAATGGCCTGCCATGAAGGGTAGCAAAACGGGGTGTCCAGTATCGCCGATGTACAGCTGTGCTGTAAGGACGCCGGGAACAACAAGCAAAGGGGTCCTGCTACAAAAAGAAATGGCAGGCCAGACCATATCTACATACATACTCCGCAATCCACAATACGGTGCGTGGCGGAGGGTACCTCGTACCACAACTAGCATCTTCTCTCCCTGTTCCACTCCCAAACAGAACGAGGGAAAAATGACTGCCTGTATGCCTCTGTACGAGCCCTAATCTCTCTTATTTTATCTTTGTGGTCTTTCCGCGAAATATAAGTTGGTGGCAGTAAAATTGTGCTGCAGTCAACCTCAAATGCTGGTTCTCTAAACTTCCTCAGTAGCGATTCACGAAAAGACGCCTCCTTTCCTCCAGAGACTCCCACCCGAGTTCCTGAAGCATTTCCGTAACACTCGCGTGATGATCAAACCCACCAGTAACAAATATAGCAGCCCGCCACTGAATTGCTTCTATGTCCTCCCTCAATCCGACCTGACAGGGATCCCAAACGCTCGAGCAGTACTCAAGAATAGGTCGTGTTAGTGTTTTATAAGCGGTCTCCTTTACAGATGAACCAAATCTTCCCAAAATTCTACCAATGAACCGAAGACGACTATCCGCCTTCCCCACAACTGCCATTACATACTTGTCCCACTTCATATCGCTCTGCAATGTTACGCCCAAATATTTAATCGACGTGATTGTGTCAAGCGCTACACTACTAATGGAGTATTCAAACATTAGGGGATTCTTTTTTCTATTCATCTGCATTAATTTACATTTATATATATTTACAGTTAGCTGCCATTCTTTACACCAATCACAAATCCTGTCCAAGTCATTTTGTATCCTCCTACAGTCACTCAACGACGACACCTTCCCGTACACAACAGCATCATCAGCAAACAACCGCACATTGCTATCCACCCTATCCAAAAGACAATTTATGTAGATAGAAAACAACAGCGGACCTACCACACTTCCCTGGGGCACTCCAGATGATACCCTCACCTCCAATGAACACTCACCATCGAGGACAACGTACTGGGTTCTATTACTTAAGAAGTCTTCGAGCCACTCACATATTTGGGAACCAGTCCCATATGCTCGTACCTTAGTTAGGAGTCTGCAGTGGGGCACCGAGTCAAACGCTTTCCGGAAGTCAAGGAATATGGCATCCGTCTGATACCCTTCATCCATGGTTCGCAATATATCATGTGAGAAAAGGGCGAGTTGCGTAGCGCAGGAGCGATGCTTTCTAAAGCCGTGCTGATACATGGACAGCAACTTCTCTGTCTCAAAGAAATTCATTATATTCGAACCGAGAATATGTTCGAGAATCCTGCAACAAACCAATGTTAAGGATATTGGTCTGTAATTTTTAGGATCCGTCCTTCTGCCCTTTTTATATACAGGCGTCACCTGCGCTTTTTTCAAGTCGCTTGGGACTTTACGTTGGGCAAGAGATTCGCGATAAGTGCAAGCTAATTCCTGGCTGCAGGGCCGTATTCCGGGCGACAGTCAGACTGTATCGTACCACGTCTGGCGCGTCTCGAGGCACGTCTTCGGCCTGGAATCTCATTGACTGGAGTAGCATTGCTTTCAGTGATGAGTCCCGCTTCGAACAGAGTCCCGAAAGAAGACGTTTCTGTAGATATCTCGGGCACTGATGGGATACCAACCTGACTGTCGCTCGTCATATGGCCGACAGTCAACAGTAATGGTCTCGGGTGTCATTTCTTTTCATAGCAGGACGCCTTTGGTTGTCATCCGTGGTACCCTTACCGCACAGTAGTACGTCGATGATATTCTTCCTTCCGTTTTATTACCTTTCACGGCAAGTCATCCTGGGCTTACATTTCTGCTGAATAACACCCACCTGCACACTGCGAGTATTTCTATTGCTTGTCTTCGTGCTTACCAAATCCTACCTTGGCCATCAAGGCCGCCATTTCTTTCCCCAGTTATGAATGTTTGCAGCCTTATGTGCAGGTTCTCTATCCAGCTCGGCATTTTCACTATCTAACTCCTCAATGGCGCGGAATTTGACACGATATTCTTTTGGAGGACATCGAACAACTCAATCAATTAATTCCCTGCTTGCATAAGGGCAAGAGGAGGACTAACGCGTTTTTGACTTTCTCAGTTTATGAAACTTTGTCTCTTGAATAAATCATCCAATTTTCCTGAAACTGAAATCATTTGTTTGTCTGAACACGTAAATCAGACTACCGATTTCCATCCCATTATGACACTTCAATCGCGGGGTGTGATTTTATTTTTTATTTTTTTAGTTTTAATGTATTTTATCACATATGGCAATAAGAAAACAAATCTTTCATCTTCCAACTGGTAGTAAGAGATATTTGACTGCATTGTTTCAGGAAATCTTTGAAAAAATGGTTCTCAGGCATATGCATACCGGTAAGGTATAATCATTCAGCAGAAGTGATAACAAATCTGAATGTTGAATACCAGTTTCAAAGTAAAGAATAATGTGACAAATATTTAAGGTTACAGTAACACCAGCTTCGTAACCAGTGGCACTTTCTGCTTAAGAATCACGAAAGACATTTAGAAGGATTTAGCAATTTCTTTAAAAAAATTAAGCCTTGACACAAAATTCTCTAAAAATGAGTATAACAATCAATTAGCTTGGCACATATTGAATTCTTGACATAATCTTAGCGCAACTGGCACATTTAACCTTACCAAATTAAATGGTGGCAACCTTCGAACAGTAGCTTTCACATGTAGCGAACCATTTCTTACACAACGTCAGCCCTACCAGCACAGTAAATATTTAAAAGGAATTCAATGGTGTCAATTCTAAAATAATCTCTCAAAAACATTACGATTCTTAGAATTGCTTAAAAGACACACGATTACAGGCACACGTAAGCAAAAGACAAGCCAAAGATAACACTAATTTTAAAACAGGGGCTGAACGAGAAAGAATCTTAGCACTGAAAGCAAGTCCTTCACTTAGACTAGGGACCACTGGAGTAACATATACACTTTAACAGTGACACAGCCTCGCAGAAGGAGGCAACATGAACTCAACCTAACGAATGACACAAACCTGACGGAAGAAACACAGGTAGAGGGGCAACGTCGTGACGAACCACATTGACAGCCAAATTAACACTGCTCATGCTCTCTGTGGAGGTGTCCTCCAAAGAACGGGACTTTCTCTTTGCACGGTGGGCGTGTGGGTCATCAGCTGTATCCATGGGAGGATGATGCTTCGATGCACACAACGTAGCTGCCTCGTCTCTTGGACATGGGATTATTGCACTGTCTGGATATCTTATATAGTTGTCATATTTCATAACCGGCCATATAATTGTGGTTTCTGTTGGTTACTCAAAAGCCTTTTTTATGTAATGTTTAAGACTACTGGATAGTGTACCTACACTGGAGAGCCAAGTGTACCAATACCGTTTAGGGCCCCCGCGAGCACTCAGAAATGTCGCAAGACGAAGTGGAATGGACCCGACTAATGTCTGAAATAGTGCTGGAGGGAAATGACACAATGTATCTTGTAAGGCTATCCATAAATCCGTAAGATGTCTTCTGAACAGCACCTTGCAAGGCATCCCAGATATGCTCATTAATGTTCATGTCTGTGGTGTTTGGTGGCCAGAGGAAGTGTTTAAACTCCGAAGAGCGTTCCTGGAGCCACTCTGTGACAATTATGGACGTGTGGGGTGTCGAATTCTCCTGTTGGAATTGCCTAAGTCCGTCGGAATGCACAATGGACATGAACGGATGCAGATGATCAGACAGGATGCTTACGTACGTGTCATCTGTCAGAGTGGTATCTAGACGTATCAGGGGTCCCATATCACACCAACTACACCTGCCCCAAACCATTACAGAGCCTCCACCACCGCCCAGCTTCAACAGTCCCGTGCTGACATGCACGGTCCATGGATTCATAAGGTTGTCTCCATACCCGTACACGTCCATCCGCTGATACAATCTGAAACGACACTCGTCCGACCAGGCAACATGTTTCCAGTCATCAACAGGCCAATGTCGGTGTTGACGGGCCCATGGGAGGCGTAAAGCTTTGTGTCGTGCAGCCACCAAGGATGCACGAGTGAGCCTTCGGCTCCGAAAGTCCATTTGCTTGATGTTTCGTTGAATGGTTCGGACGGTGGTACTTGCTGATGGCCCAGCATTGAAATCTGCAGCAATTTGCGGAAAGGTTGGACTTCTATCAAGTTGAACGATTCTCTTCGAACGTCGTTGGTCCCGTTTTTGCAGGATCTTTTTCCGTCCGCAGCGATGTCGGAGATTTGATATTTTACCAGATTCCTGATATTCACAGTAAACTGGTGGAATGGTCGTACGGGAAAATCCCCACTTCATCGCTACCTCAAAGATGCTGTGTCCCACCGCTCGTGCGCCGACTATAACACCACGCTCAAACTCATTAACATGATAACCTACCACAGTAACATCAGTAACCGATCTAACAAGTGCACCGTATTCTGCCTGTTTTGAATACGCATGCCTATACCAGTTCGTTGGCGCTTCAGTGCACTTGGAGCGTGGATTTATCTCAAGCCAGCGCATGGGCACTCTTTATGTTTTAATCTATCACCGTGGTTAGTTACACAGATAATGTTTGTGCAGTTACTAAATGTTAGTTGAGCTGTTTTAATACTTCTGATCTGTAGCTGTAACGAGGTGTCCACTTGCGCGTCCAGTGATATTTTGACTGTTGTCTTAAAACTGGACCTAGAGGAGCCTTTTCGAGTAATATAGTAACTGTTGCGTTTTTTTGGGGGCTTATTGCGATAAGAGATATTTATATATTTTGATGATGGATATTGTGGTGTCACCGCCAGACACCACACTTGCTAGGTGGTAGCCTTTAAATCGGCCGCGGTCCGTTAGTATACGTCGGACCCGCGTGTCGCCACTATCAGTGATTGCAGACTGAGTGCCGCCACACGGCAGGTCTAGTCTACAGAGACTCCCTAGCACTCGACCAGTTGTACAGCCTACTTTGCTAGCAATGGTTCACTGTCTACAGACGCTCTCAATTGCAGAGACGACAGTTTAGCATAGCCTTCAGCTACGTGATTTGCTACGACCTAGCAAGGCGCCATATTCAGTTACTACGACTGTATTCCGAACAGATAATATTGTGAATCATGTACCGTAAAGAGCGACGTTCATCATTAATGGATTAAAGTTAAGTATCAAACTAATTACGTCCGCTTTCTGAATTCTAATTCCTTGTCATGTTCCAGACCTCACGTCAGTATAGTCCTTCCCTCCTCACGCCAGCCTGCGTGAGCTAAAACGCGTACATTTCGGCCTCCCCTAGTAACACGGTGTTGGCTCTTCTGCCAACACAACAGATATGACTATTAAGATTAAATGAGTTTTGCATGAATTGTGATGGATATGTGCAGGAGGTGCACCTTAAGTCAGTAATGCGTTATTTGTTTTTTGGAGAAATAATGTAGTCTTAGGGATCTTTAGCACACATCGATGAAATTCCGTGCATGATCCACGGACAATAGCTCAAATTTGTAATTTCCTTGCGTTTTCTCGTGATTGGTGTTCCTTTTCTATGCACGAAATTTTTATGAAGTGAAATATTTCAAAAACAATGTTCACTCACGGCTCGATCCAGCCCTACCGCATTCCTGCTCCACTACCGTTCTGCAGGCATAAGTTTTAGAATTTCTTTCTGCAGTAGAGAGTGTCATCGGTGATGTTCGATTTATCACATGCAACCAATAACCCACAAGAAAAGCGACAAAACAAGTATAAAAATTACAAGGGATTTTGAGCAGCAGACCGGTTCCGGACTGAAGCGCCTAGAACCGCTCGGTAGTAAGGTTGTACTTAGGGCATGTGTGTGAAGGTGTTGAGGACTGCTACCTCACTTCCGGTAACTGTAAGCGCATGGATGTTACCATGGAAGTAAAGGTGTGCCTATAAAGAGTTCATGGTGTTTAAGACAGGTGATAATATTAATATAATGCACGAGCCAGCCTCTTCCAGCTCGTGGGAAATTATTGTTTGATGTAATACGTAATCAGCTGTAAGGCCGTAATCTGTTTATCAAATATACTGCATTCGAGTGTTTGGTAGCCTTAGCGAAGTGAGCCCCAGTAAAACTTATAATTAAATTTTCAGAATTGTGCTCGTTACGGTTTTCACTGAACAGTGTGGCACAAAAGTTCACGTAGTTTAATTGTGACTAAGACTGGGAGTGCCCGCTGGCCTTGCTAGTAATTGTAAGTTTTTTTATATCTTAATAGCAGGCAATTGAGGTTATTGATAAGATATGCACTGTTGGTTGTACCTTTCCTGTGTAGTCCGTTCGTAGTGGGGCATGGCAGTGTGCCATTTTATTAGTGAATAATTTAACCTGTTATGTAATATCTTTTGGTGGTTGTTTACATTGTCCCTGAGGACCTGTTCTGTGCGCTTGCTAACTGTTACAGCTGGATGGCTGGTGTTTTGGAGTAAGCGCTACCTTTCCACCTCTGGGTACTGGGGCTGTGAAATCCAGGGTAGCGGGAGGTGTCTCCGGGTCGAAGCTCGAGAAGTGGGTCTTGTACGAACTGTCGCCTTCTGCCTTGGCTTCTGAAAGTTAAGTTTTCGTTCTGCCTTCGAGTGACCTGGCGTCACACCTCTCTAATTAATTATGGCGCTAATTATGTTTACTTCGGTATTTATTATATTTATTAAACCTTCTCTCAAGAGCAACATAAAATTGTGAAACGCTGTTGCTGTACTACTGTTAGTAAGACTTTGCGCTGACTAAAACTTTAGTAAGCCTTAGTGATATTGATTGACTCTTGAGTGTCAAACAAATGCCTTTGTATTAACTTCATCCTGCTATTTATTGGGTGCATCTCTGGCAGGTTGTTATTTAGGTAAATGTTTTTGGGAACATTAGTTCTCAATGTCCGCAGACTATTCAGAAATATTGTGTGTCTTAATTTAAGCCGTCGGGCGCATAATTGTCAGTGGTTTTAAGAGTTTTCTTATATATGAGATAGACTTTGTTTCATAAAAAGACATTGGTAGCAGATTCACTAAATTCTTGTGACTTACTTTTCTTATACCTAAAGTAATCAGGATTAAGATATTGTTTTAAAGGAATTTGCTGATATTATTGTTAAATAAAACGAGTGATAACAAAAGGGGTCCAGTCCTTCCTATTGTTTCCCTATTCCCTAGTAGAAGAACGTTTCAGATTCAGTTCTTAGGTTTATGGCCAGACAACACCGAATAAGTTCCACGATATTTCTTTGAAGCAACTGTTCGGTGTCTTCAGGTGGCTACGGTACTTGCTGTTACAGAAGGCAACTAACGTTGCGGTAAAAACGAGAAGTGTATTTGCAACAGACCCGCCGGCAAAACCTGAAAGGTCACAATAGTGTAAGAATTTTCTGTCCTCTATGAAATCCTCTCTAAAGACACATTTAATATATTTGAAAAACAAAGAGTCCACTTTGCTGGAGAATATAAGGGAGGATTGCGGAAAACAGGAGAGGAAGGATCTCGTACTCCAGGAAAGGGTGGTCAAGAATAATGCTGCTAATCTCTTTGGTTGATTTGTTTCACGTTGTAACTGTTCTGAAAATAAAACGCTATCTTAAGTTCACCATCCCCACAACATTTTCTATATGGTGGTTCGATTTTAAGTTATTCACAATTGTAAACTTTATTTCCATGAATCGACAACCTTTAAATTGATGTGACGTATCGTGTAACCAAAATTTAGTGGACGTGTTTATTGCTCATATGGAGGGGCTCACACTTTTTACTGTATAGGGAGAACTGACACTGTCGCACCATACGGATATTCCCTCTAAATTACACTCCTGGAAATGGAAAAAAGAACACATTGACACCGGTGTGTCAGACCCACCATACTTGCTCCGGACACTGCGAGAGGGCTGTACAAGCAATGATCACACGCACGGCACAGCGGACACACCAGGAACCGCGGTGTTGGCCGTCGAATGGCGCTAGCTGCGCAGCATTTGTGCACCGCCGCCGTCAGTGTCAGCCAGTTTGCCGTGGCATACGGAGCTCCATCGCAGTCTTTAACACTGGTAGCATGCCGCGACAGCGTGGACGTGAACCGTATGTGCAGTTGACGGACTTTGAGCGAGGGCGTATAGTGGGCATGCGGGAGGCCGGGTGGACGTACCGCCGAATTGCTCAACACGTGGGGCGTGAGGTCTCCACAGTACATCGATGTTATCACCAGTGGTCGGCGGAAGGTGCACGTGCCCGTCGACCTGGGACCGGACCGCAGCGATGCACGGATGCACGCCAAGACCGTAGGATCCTACGCAGTGCCGTAGGGGACCGCACCGCCACTTCCCAGCAAATTAGGGACACTGTTGCTCCTGGGGTATCGGCGAGGACCATTCGCAACTGTCTCCATGAAGCTGGGCTACGGTCCCGCACACCGTTAGGCCGTCTTCCGCTCACGCCCCAACATTGTGCAGCCCGCCTCCAGTGGTGTCGCGACAGGCGTGAATGGAGGGACGAATGGAGACGTGTCGTCTTCAGCGATGAGAGTCGCTTCTGCCTTGGTGCCAATGATAGTCGTATGCGTGTTTGGCGCCGTGCAGGTGAGCGCCACAATCAGGACTGCATACGACCGAGGCACACAGGGCCAACACCCGGCATCATGGTGTGGGGAGCGATCTCCTACACTGGCCGTACACCACTGGTGATCGTCGAGGGGACACTGAATAGTGCACGGTACATCCAAACCGTCATCGAACCCATCGTTCTACAATTCCTAGACCAGCAAGGGAACTTGCTGTTCCAACAGGACAATGCACGTCCGCATGTATCCCGTGCCACTCAACGTGCTCTAGAAGGTGTAAGTCAACTACCCTGGCCAGCAAGATCTCCGGATCTGTCCCCCATTGAGCATGTTTGGGACTGGATGAAGCGTCGTCTCATGCGGTCTGCACATCCAGCACGAACGCTGGTCCAACTGAGGCGCCAGGTGGAAATGGCATGGCAAGCTGTTCCACAGGACTACATCCAGCATCTCTACGATCGTCTCCATGGGAGAATAGCAGCCTGCATTGCTGCGAAAGGTGGATATACACTGTACTTGTGCCGACATTGTGCATGCTCTGTTGCCTGTGTCTATGTGCCTATGGTTCTGTCAGTGTGATCATGTGATGTATCTGACCCCAGGAATGTGTCAATAAAGTTTCCCCTTCCTGGGACAATGAATTCACAGTGTTCTTATTTCAATTTCCAGGAGTGTATTTTGCAGTTGGTTTTTATCTTCTTATGACTTTACTCCACGCTAAACAGCACCGTAGGCTGCAACGAATACAAGGTGATGTACATGTACAGACAAACAAAGGATCAAAGTTTCGGGAAGCTGGACGATTTACTCTTATTCAGAAGAAAGAGCTTCACAAATTGAACAAGTCAGTAACGCGTTGGTCAACCTCACACCCTTATGGAAGCAGCTATTCCACGTGGCATTGCTTCATAGAGTTGTTAGACGTTCTTCTGAGGGACACAGTATCAAATTTTGTCCAACTGGCTGGTTAGACCGTCAAAATCCCGAGATAGTTGGAGGGTCCTGGCCATAACTCTCTCAAGTGGGGAGAGATCCAGTGAGCTTGCTGGAAAAAGTTGCGTTTGGTAAGCACGAAGAATATGTCCGATTACATTGCTTGGTCTAAATCTTGTAAAAAAGTACGAAACGTGTTCATTCACACTTTTGTTTTTCTATTTGTAAGTTGAGTTTTAATGATGGTTCAATGAGAGAGAGAGAGCTATTTAATTGAAAAATATGCGACCCACTGGTCTAATCTTACTTCTACTGATTCCGTCTCAGTTATTTACTACTGCATATCCAGTTCCCACACTCCAATAAAATACAGCTTCAATGCAAAATAAAAGGAGCTCGACAAATCCAATTATTGTTGTAAAAACGTCTTCCCACACTTTATCCTTCCTAATAGGTTCATTTATAATTTCAACAGAGGTCTACAAGCGGTCGTTCTGATTTGCAATTCATCAACAGAAAAATGCTATAAGAAAGGCACGATAGGTAGGAGGATACAGCGATTCATCAGTTCATGTTAAATTCATTTGAGTTTTGATTTATAGCTCTATAACATGGAACATCTGAGTCAAAAAAAGTTTTACAATCGTAAAATATCTTATTAATGTTTTCGTTACGACCAGTTCGTACCTCCCAGCATTCTTTCTCTGTCAGTTTCAAAGCCACGTTACATCAGATGTGCTTGATTCTCTCAAGACAAGACAGTCTTTCCATCTTTGGTAAAATATTTTTCAATAAGGTAACGAATCTCCTCTGTTTCCTGTTTGAAGAAAAAGTTGGAACTGCAGCATTCCAGAAATTTTAATGTCTTTGGTGACTTACTAAAGAAAACGTACCGCTAGACAGGCTATAAATATGTTTCTCTGCTAGTGATCTGTTTCATTTGAGCTGACCGTGTTTTTTACGTGCGCGCAGTAAATAATTACCTTGTAATGAATTATTGTATTTTCTGCGTGACACAAAAAAACTTGTGCTTCAGGCAAGTACATAAAGATAGACTTTACTGATGGTTATAAACCAAGGAGACACATTTGTAGATGGCTGAGGATAGGTATAATGAATACAGAAACACCAGACAACAGGGAAAAAGCCGAACAGAACGTGTATCAAGGCAAATACTTACACCCGAAGACAAAAGGGGTTCTCGAAACATTTGTGGATGTTTGATACTAACTACAGCCTCCAGGTTTTCCTTTCTTCTTTTTTACAAAAATATTGCGAGACACATATACAAAAAGCATTTGCGCTCTCATAAGCAGTAGAATTGGGGATCGCATCATTATTGCCATAATAAACGTAGATATCCTGCCATAGTTATGGGTATGTATCAGAGTTGGAAGGTGTATCAAAAGTAGCGAAGCTAATCTGATAAACAATAAGAGCATATACATGGGAAAAAAATATCAGAGCACCAGCAGAAATCAACTCTATACGCATGTCAACTCCATGTTGCAGATCCCTACATGTTAGAGTGGAAGTCTGATGAACTTGCAGAGCTGTGCCAGACTCAGAGTTTCCTTCAAGTGTGTCGCTACGTGAATCTGCAGACAAGCTCTCTGATACGGCGTAGAAGTACACGGATTTGTTTCCAGGCTACTAATCTCCAATCTGCGCCACTCATTGAGTGTCATAAAGGCATGAGGTGTTACTATACTTTTCATGATCTTCCTATCCAAAATGCATGCATGTAGATCACTTGCAAGAGGGGAATTCTTAGGAATTTTTAGTAGGCTTGTGTACAGGACACGCAGATACCCTCGTATAAAATCAATCAACGCACGGGTATGCCGGCAATAAGACCATATACAGGGGAAAGGCAAAGTAGCGTGAACAGTGGTAGTAATGGGATGGTCGTGTTTCACAGTCAACAACGCAGGTAAGGCAAGTGTCGCGCTGGACTCTGCGTGTTTAGTACGAACTGGGCATCAGTGCAGATGGTTTACGAGTAGTGAGCAGTTCGTATTTGCATTCAGAGGCCAAGGTCGATGTGCACTGAAAGACCTAATAGAGTTCCAAAGAGGGCAAATTGTGGGAGACGGATTAGCTGGAGTATCAGTAACCAAGACAGCCAACTTATTGAATCTTCCAAGAGCAACTGTTCCAACAGTCATGACACTCTACACAAAACATAGAAAGACATCATCGTGTAAACGTAATAGTGGGTGCAAATCAAAACTAAATTACAGAGATCGTCGTACGCTAACACTAATTCTGGCAAAATAACACAAAACTACGGCGCTTAAAGCGACTGCAGAGATCAGTAGCCATCTTCGAGACCCCGTATCCATCTACAATTTCTACCGAGAACTCCATAAAGTGAAGATTCATGGGCGAGCTGCTGTACCGAAACCATTAGTGATGACAGCTAACGCAAAGAAGCGTAAAACACGGTGTCAGGAGCATAAATGCTGGATGGCTGATCTGTGGAAACACGTCATATGGTCGGACGAGTCAACGTTTTCGTTATTTCGAATGTCGGGCCGGACGTACGTTTGGAGAACGCCAAAAGAAGCGTACAATCCAGATTGCTTTATTCCAGCGGCCAAGCATGGTGGTGGAAGTGTGATGGTGTGGGCAGCCATATCGTGGTATTCTGCTGGTACCATCATTACTCTCAAAGGCCGTGTTACATCCAACGATTATGTGAACATTTTAGGCGATCTGGTGCACCCCATGATTCATACATCCAGGAAAGTACAATCGTGATTTGAAGAGCATGCAACTGAACTTCAGCATCTTCCCCGGCCAGCACAGTCCCCGGACTTGAACATTATCGATTCCTTGTGGGGGTTATTGGAGCGCTGACTCCGGAGCAGACTTCCGCCTCCCTCATCACCACAGGAGGTAGAAGAGGTTCTGATCAAACAGTGACACAACATTCCACTGGAGACTATCCAATCATTATATACCAGTATTCCAAGACAAATCACAGATGTATAACGGTCATAAACCATTCACAAGGAAGTACAGGTGTTCGTTCACATTATTTTGCCTTTCCCTATACATATGGAAAAATATTAAAAAATGACATGAAATCGGTAAAAATCGAGGGCAATCTGGTGTAATTACTGCAAATTGATGGTAAATATGTAAAATTGAGGAAAATACGAAGAAACATGTGAAATCGTGAAAAACTTGAAAAATTGCTTAAACTGTCTGAGAATACATAAAATTTGAGGAAAAGCACCACGAAATGAGGGGAATTGATGTGGGCTCGGGTGCCCGGATGCTCAAGACGAAGAAAAGCTTAAAAATTATGCTGTTCCTGCATTTACTTTTAACACTCCCCCTCCCCATGTAAACTACGTGGTTTTCGTAACACATTCCAACAAAGGCGACGTAAGTATTACACAGAAGCGTCATGTTAAAGCAGGAAAAACATATGTATCCCAATCCACAACTGTGTTCTCACACATGCATTCGAATATGTGTACTATCGAATTACGGCTGGTTCTTACAAACAATGGTATTCATTAAGTATTAAGGTGAAGAGTCAATGTGTTTGGCAGACTTAAACCATCCCGAAGAGTGCTCTGCAGGAGAGTGGATCAATGTCACATGTATCACCTTTAATACTGTGAGGGTTATGTACTGTTGGGAAGAATTTGCTATATTATCCTTCACATGAGTGAAACTACCTAGCATAAGACCAGGACTTCTTTGTGCAAGAGGAATGCTACCAGAGCTGTGGTGGCGCTACTGTAAACAGCAATAAGACTGTTACACCTTCTTTGGCTACTGATCATGGTGCTTACTCCCTCGTAAGAAGTTGCTGCTTCTTCGTTTGCATTTTCGTGTAGCAGCATGTGGATGGTACCTAAATACACTCCTGGAAATTGAAATAAGAACACCGTGAATTCATTGTCCCAGGAAGGGGAAACTTTATTGACACATTCCTGGGGTCAGATACATCACATGATCACACTGACAGAACCACAGGCACATAGACACAGGCAACAGAGCATGCACAATGTCGGCACTAGTACAGTGTATATCCACCTTTCGCAGCAATGCAGGCTGCTATTCTCCCATGGAGACGATCGTAGAGATGCTGGATGTAGTCCTGTGGAACGGCTTGCCATGCCATTTCCACCTGGCGCCTCAGTTGGACCAGCGTTCGTGCTGGACGTGCAGACCGCGTGAGACGACGCTTCATCCAGTCCCAAACATGCTCAATGGGGGACAGATCCGGAGATCTTGCTGGCCAGGGTAGTTGACTTACACCTTCTAGAGCACGTTGGGTGGCGCGGGATACATGCGGACGTGCATTATCCTGTTGGAACAGCAAGTTCCCTTGCCGGTCTAGGAATGGTAGAACGATGGGTTCGATGACGGTTAGGATGTACCGTGCACTATTCAGTGTCCCCTCGACGATCACCAGTGGTGTACGGCCAGTGTAGGAGATCGCTCCCCACACCATGATGCCGGGTGTTGGCCCTGTGTGCCTCTGTCGTATGCAGTCCTGATTGTGGCGCTCACCTGCACGGCGCCAAACACGCATACGACCATCATTGGCACCAAGGCAGAAGCGACTCTCATCGCTGAAGACGACACGTCTCCATTCGTCCCTCCATTCACGCCTGTCGCGACACCACTGGAGGCGGGCTGCACGATGTTGGGGCGTGAGCGGAAGACGGCCTAACGGTGTGCGGGACCGTAGCCCAGCTTCATGGAGACGGTTGCGAATGGTCCTCGCCGATACCCCAGGAGCAACAGTGTCCCTAATTTGCTGGGAAGTGGCGGTGCGGTCCTCTACGGCACTGCGTAGGATCCTACGGGCTTGGCGTGCATCCGTGCGTCGCTGCGGTCCGGTCCCAGGTCGACGGGCACGTGCACCTTCCGCCGACCACTGGCGACAACATCGATGTACTGTGGAGACCTCACGCCCCACGTGTTGAGCAATTCGGCGGTACGTCCACCCGGCCTCCCGCATGCCCACTATACGCCCTCGCTCAAAGTCCGTCAACTGCACATACGGTTCACGTCCACGCTGTCGCGGCATGCTACCAGTGTTAAAGACTGCGATGGAGCTCCGTATGCCACGGCAAACTGGCTGACACTGACGGCGGCGGTGCACAAATGCTGCGCAGCTAGCGCTATTCGACGGCCAACACCGCGGTTCCTGGTGTGTCCGCTGTGCCGTGCGTGTGATCATTGCTTGTACAGCCCTCTCGCAGTGTCCGGAGCAAGTATGGTGGGTCTGACACACCGGTGTCAATGTGTTCTTTTTTCCATTTCCAGGAGTGTATATCAGCTGTCGAAAATAATCCTGTCGGTTTTTCCTCACTCTATTTCCTAGTAAGACATAGCCGCATCCGTCAAAACGAATACTACTAATGATATGCATGACTGACGTAGGAAGTGTGATTGATGGTATGTACGTTTCTGACTTTAAAAAACGCATAAAATTCATTAATTTCCTAACAGACAGGACATCAGTCTCCAGACTTCGTTCTAGTTGGTTTATAAGCAGCTCGAGCGGTGGATATACTCTGGCGATGCCATACTGGGACACCAGAATCATGTATAAGGTAACAGTTTTATCATTTTAAAGTTTTCCACCGTAGTGATTGGCGTAGGAAACCTGTGGCGTGGTTGTATGTCTGATGTTTTACAAATGTATTCTGTATTACAGTATTAAGAGCGTTGCATTCTGCTCGACTAACACTTCAGAAACAGTATGGCATTAACAATGAAGCATTTTTAGGTGCAGAACCGTGTAACCATTGGAATGTGTGTTTACGCCCTACGATCATTTCTTTCACACCGGTACCTTCCAGCTAATTAATGCTTCAGTATTGATAGAACGGTTGATTTATATGAAATCTTTTAAACCCTATCCATCTGGAGCTCCATGGTGTATAGGCCACACGTTTCCTCTTAATCGTCTGTTATATCACTGCATCACTCTCATGTCTACTATACACCGATTACACCGATAAGAGGCGCTACCCTCCTTGACACACACGAGAGAGATCTTGTGCTTTTGGATGGGCGCCATGTGAAAGATTGATGTTTCAGGGAGGACTGATCATGGACAATGTGGGGGGGGGGGGGGGGGGGGGAAATCTGTCAATCTCCAGCTTTATCCTACAAATGCGAGAATACTATGTGACACCCATCCGCACAGGGAAAGATGGCCAGTCGTATTTGTAAATCCCGCACTATGATCGACGCCATGGAAATATGTAACCTAATTGCATCGGTATAGGGCGCTATCTGTTGTGCTGTGGTGTATATGGACAAATGGACGTATTGAACCATCATCTAGCTGCATTTGCAATCTAGTGTATTGTAGCTGTAGAGTAGGGCTGGGGTGGTTTAGCGATGATACAGAAATTGGGAAGTATGCTATTGTATCATTGGCTGGTGTTAAAATACGAAACAACTGGTATAATTGCTAAAACTGATCGCCCTATCAACTGCAGTGTGTATTACCATACATTGCCCTCTATCAGCAGAGCCATCTCGTCCGTCCACTGGTATGCTGTTGATTATCGCATAATGATTGACTGACACCACTTCCTTGAGATGAAGGGACTCTTGGTGGAATCTCGTCACTGTGGAGCGTGGGATTAAATGTAGAGACAGTTATTTGGAAGCGTTCCTCAATGCTGGTTCAAATGGTTCCAATGGCTCTGAGCACTGTGGGACCTAACATCTGAGGTCATCAGTCCCCTAGAACTTAGAACTACTTAAACCTAACTAACCTAAGGACATCACACACATCCATGCCGGAAGCAGTATTTGAACCTGCGACCGTAGCGGTTCCAGACTGAAGCACCTAGAACCGCTCGGCCACAGCGGCCGGCCCTCAGTACTACAGACTCGTCCTGTTTCCATATGCTGCAATGCCTGGCACATGTTTTTATTTTTTTTTTCACCAATAAGATAGCAGTACTTCTTTTTATTTTCACTACGTCATGCGTGTTGTGAATGGCGCCTTCCAGCGATGGTCAACACTGAAGCAGTGATTTCAAAATGAGAAAACAATACTCTTCGAAATGGAACACCGAGACATCTGCTACCGAGTCGCTGTGGAAGACGATATTAAACACTCTACAATGCAGCAAACTCTTCCAGTTTCCATATGTTGCAATGTATTTCACATTTTTGTCAATGAGGAACATCACCTCTGTGTTTTATTTCTACCAATCTGGGTGTTGGTGGGAGCTGTATAATTAACAGTATGTGATGTTCAGCTTTCTGTGACAGCCAGCTGATTGGAACGTGTTAATATCAGTTTAGTAGTTGACAGAGACCTCGAAGTCATGGATCGGCCGGAGTGCCCGAGCGGTTCTAGGCGCTTCAGTCTGGAACCGCGCGACCTCTACGGTCACAGGTTCGAATCCTGCCTCGGACATGAATGTGTGTGATGTCCTTAGGTTAGTTAGGTTTAAGTAGTTCTAAGTTCTAGGCGACTGATGACCTCAGATGTTAAGTCTGATAGTGCTCAGAGCCATTTGAACCATTCGAAGTCATGGTAGAAAAACAAAGTGTAGTGCGCTGTACATAACTCTAGTCATACACCGCTTGGATGTGTTACAGCCAAAATAAACAATGTGTTAAACTGATTATGAAGGAGCAATACAGGGACCCTCTCTTGTCATTGATGATGGTATGTGGGATATGGTCTTCCTCCACTACCGTCGACAAAACTTTATGCAGATCTATGCAAACGACTTCGAACACTGGCGACGTACTCCAATAGAGCGATATGTTTATATGTAATATGCTCGTCGTCACATGCAGACGATATTTGTTATTTCGATACCAGAAGAGAGAGACGCTGTAAAGTCTTATAGGAGGATCTATTACAAGGAGTGGTATAACTGGTTAAAGTTTGGATGCAGATAGTTCTCTCAAAATTACACCGATTTTGCTCATAAAACTGATACAAATCGGCTGTATGTATTCTCGTGAAATCATGACTATTTGTGCTATTATCATCACGACTACAAGTTCAAAAAGCAGGTGTTACCGCAAGTCCCGTGTTACTTCATACTTCATAACCTCTAATTATAAAGTAGACACCACTTGAATTATAGTCCGTTGTGGAACCTAGAAAGATCGTGTTTTTTTTCCCGACATGTGACTAGATTGTGCGAAACAGGCTGTGATCATCAAAAGTAGAACACAAGAATCTGCTGTATGACTACAAACTTTACAGACATGTCAGTAAAGGGGAGTTATGGAGCAACAATGTCAAATGTAAGCACACAGATGGTAACTGGTTTCGATGTGTTATGTGTATTATAGGAGGTTCTATTACGAGACAGGTGCTCACTCTTTGTTTCATAAACGCAGGTGTGATGCAGCTATGCATTGGTAAAACGGCACTTGCTGTAGTGTAGAAAACTGCAATGTCCTCTTGAATTATAGCATGTTGTTGTCGAATGTAAAACAGTTGTTTCTTTTTCGTCATGTCAGCCAATGGCGTGAAAGATTTTATTCTCTAATGTTACTTCACATGTCTGAAACGTTGGTAATACACACGTGCATGACAGTTTATTTACAGACACTAATTGTAATGCAAGAGACATTTTCAGGTCAAGTAATTTGTTCATCAAGCTGAAAGAAATTGTTTAACATAGATGTTTTTTCTTCAGAGTTTAAATTCTCACTTTTTCTGTACTTCGATGACGGTTTCGAAATAATGAGGAGATGCTGTGGCGGTCGGTAGTTTTCGCAGCAAAATAGTGGAAGTTTTTTCTCAGTTTTAAGCAGGGTGGACATGTATAGGCTTCTGAATTTTGGTCATATGTAATCGGCGGCGGTTCCCGTGCGATCACCGAAGTTAAGCGCTGTCGGGCGTGGTCGCCACTTGGATGGGTGACCATCCAGGCCGCCATGCGTTGTTGCCATTTTTCGGGGTGCACTCAGCCTCGTGATGCCAGTTGAGGAGCTACTCGACCGAATAGTAGCGGCTTCGGTCAAGATTACCATCATAACGACCGGGAGGGCGGTGTGCTGACCCCACGCCCCTCCTATCCGCATCCTCCACTGAGGATGACACGGCCGTCGGATGGTCCCGGTAGGCCACTCGTGGCCTGAAGACGAAGTGAGTTATCGACGGCGGTACACTTCGCTGGATGACGTAAAATAATGAAATGCGAATTGTATCCAGCAGTCGAACGTAAAAACTATACCGGTTTTGCTCATAAACTATAAGAAAGTGAATTACGCCTATTATCGTGGAAAGAGGACATTTATTATCGTAGCCATTTTGTTTTCCTATTTGAAAGTTAATTTGATTATAAGAGTTGCATTGATGTTAAATTAAAGCATTCTCCATCACCGAAATGCGGTTGCTGGCAGTGGGGCAGTGTGGAGGAAGGTCCAGTGTGTGTGTGTGTGTGTGTGTGTGTGTGTGTGTGTGGTGGTCGCGCTAGGCAGATGTGTCCCGAACAGGATACTGTCTGTGGGGTGGGTCTGGGCCACACTAAATTTCCCTTTTGTGTTGTTTTGTGTTGGTGAGGGATTGTCACCTCAAGGAGAACATAACCTTTTGCCCTGCCCTACAGGCTGCTCTAGCTGCAGCTGAGGAAGAATGTGGTCCCAGTTACAGTGGGGCCTGCAGTCCTTCAGGCAGAGGGGTTCCTGATTTACAAGTTGTTGTTGTTCCGTGGGGGGTTCAGGCTTTACAAGAAAAACGTTTAATAGATTTCTTGAAGTGTCGTGTTCTTGTCTTTTGTCTATCTGTGAGCCATTCCCGCAGACTTGGGACAGTATGCAATGCCACCCGAAAGATCTCTTTGCAGATCACCAGCAGCAAGATAGAACATGTCTCTATCCCTACCTACGTTGATGGGAGGGAGGGAGGGGTGAGGGGTGGAACAGTGGGGTTTAAGACTACCTCCATGGTGGCTAGTTCGTGACCACCCATCGAGGAGGTCACAGCTGCAACTGCTTCCCCTCTGTGATCTTCTATGGTCTGTTTTTGCAGTAGTAGTGTTATTACGGTGATTTTTTCCCTATCCCCAACACACGTGTTGCATTATGTCCTGTTGATTTTTAGTGCTGGTCTTTCATGACAATTTATATGTAATTAGAACAAAGATGCATTTTCCATCTGTTATGTAGTGAGTATTGCTGGGTTGCAGGGTGATTATTGAGCAGGCATCTGTAGGAAACTCTGGCGTCAAACAGGGATAGATACAGTTCTCAGCTGTATGCTTACAGTAATAATACACTTATTAAACTCCCCTCTGTCCAGTACCAGCATCTCGTCAGTTGAATATATTTCCAGCCGAAAAAATATAGTGCGTCTGCCACTAGTTTCGAGCGATATCGTGAAAATTTTTCCCCACAGGATAACAGCTTTTGCATGGCATAATTAATTTTAACCTGAACTGCGATTTTAGGCAGTCCTTGTTTAGCACTACGCATATAGTTGTGTAATTAAGCCTGTTTATGAATACTTACGTAATTAGGACCGAACTTTACTTCAGTTTTCCAACTAAAATGCACTAACCTAACGTTCCTCTCCTGCATCTGGGCAGTTTCCATGTGTTGGGGGGTGCACTAGGGCTTTCTGTCAAGAAGGACCAGGACTCGAGTCCCAGAAAGGGAGCTGCCAGTTTTAATTTCCCACCAATTCCCTGGTGGAGGATGGGATGGGACGTCTTAACAGCCCTGGGACAAAGAAATTCCCACCAAAGTTCGAAATTCCTGTCAAAATATGAAATTCCCACAAAAATTCTAAATTCACACCGTAATTCCCACCAATAGGGTAGGTAGAGGACTGGGAGGGGGAGGGGGAGGGATTGCGTGGGGGTGGATTGGGAAGGGGAGGACGGGGGCTGCGACCTACACGCAGGCTGACAAAAACACATGAAATCATCTGGGGGTGGGGGTTGGCGTAGTCGGGGAGTTAGTAATCGATTGGTTTAATTAATTTGATATCAAAATTGCACCCATGCTGTCCATACCCTACTACTGGGTTGTTCATGTATAGTTTTGTTATCAGGTCTGATAGTGTATTCAAGGAGCGTGAACAATGTTATATGTTGAGTGATCACCGTCAAGCACACGAAGATTCCGCGAAGTCGTGTGTGACAACGTTATCAGCACCTGAGAGAGGTTGAAATTGGCTTTATTGTGAGTCTTCATTTGGTCGATTGATCGAATACTGCAATATCCAGATTAGTAGGGCATTTGGATGTGCCAGAGGTCCGATGTTGGACGGGGAGGGACATCGTCCCTCGAAGAGGACACAACAGCTTTACACAGTGGTGACAAAAGTCATGGGATGGCGATATGCACATGTACACATGGCTGTAGTCTCGGGTATGTAAGGTGTAAAAGGGCAGTGCTTTGGTGGAGCTGCCATTTGTACTCAGGGGATTCATGTGTAATGATTTCGATGTGAATATGGCCGCATGACGGGAATTAACAGACTTTGAACGTGGAATTGTAGTTGGAGCTAGACGCATAGGACATTCCGTTTCGGAAATCGTTAGGGAATTCAGTATTCCGAGATCCACAACGTCAAAAGTGTGGCGAGAATAACAAGTTTCATGCATTATCACTCATTACAAACAACGCAGTGGCCGACGGCCTTCATTAACGATCGAGAGCAGATATTCAGTGCTAGCAGATTAACCACACTGCGTGAAATAAGGCATAAATCAATGTGGGTCTTACGATAAACGTATCCGTTCAGACAGTTGGCATTAACGGGCTATGGCAGTAGACGACCGACGCGAGTTTCGTCACTAAGAGCTCCACATCAGCTGCAGTGACTCTCCTGGGCTCGTGACCATATCAGTTGGACCCTAGATGACTGGAAAACATTGGCTTGGCCAAATCAGTCTTGAATTCAAGTGGTAAGAGCTGATGGTAGGGTTTGAGTGCGGCGTAGACCCCACGAAGCCGTGGACCTAAGTTGTCAACAAGTACTGTGCAGCTGGAGATGTGGGGCGTGTTTACATGGAATGGAATGGCACCCTGGGGTCCAACTGAACAGATAATTAACTGGAAATGGTTACGTTTGTGTAGTTGGAGACAATCTGCATCCATTCATGGACTACATGTTTCCCGACCAACAATGACAAGGTGCCACGTCACGGCGCCGCGGTTGTTCACGATTCGTTAAAAGAACCTTCTGGACGTATAATTTGGTTACCCAGATCGCCTGATATGAATCGCACCGAAAATTTATGGGACATAATCGAAAGGTTAGTTCGTGCACAAAATTCTGCACCGGCAACACTTTCGTAATTATCGACATATACAGAGGCAACGTGGGTCAGTATTTAGCAGGGGGCTTCCAACTTGTTAACTGATTACGAATGCCTCTATTGCTTCGCGAGTAATAACTTTAATAACGTGTGTACACAGTATCACTAGGGCAAAATTGTTCAATCATTATCTACAGTGTTGTCAAAATATCGTTGGCTTCGGTGTTACCACTATTTAACAAATAGAGAACTAGTGTCCTCAACATATCCGTTGTGTCAACACACTTCGTTATGCCACAACTATGTAAAGTTAGCCCTTAACAGCACAAATGTAATTGTAATTTGAGTGTTACTGGAGAAGAATAGATAATAAGCAAATCGAAGACTGACTAAAGCCTGTGTAACACGCTTTTGCCGGCCGAGGTGGCCGAGTGGTTCCAGACGCTACAGTCTGGAACCGCGAGACCGCTACGGTCGCAGGTTCGAATCCTGCCTGGGGTATGGATGTGTGTGTTGTCCTTAGGTTAGTTAAGTTTAAGTAGTTCTAAGTTCTAGGGGACTGATGACCTCAGCAGTTAAGTCCCATAGTGCTCAGAGCCATTTTGAACACACTTTAATAATATCTGTCTATTACGAGTTTGTATTGATGCCCCGCGGCGATGAAACGTCAGTTGACAGTCGACAGTATGATTGCAGAGATGTGCCTTCTGCAGCTTCCTAGACTGAGACGACTACTGTAACACCTTGGCGCCGACTTTCCGTTGTCTCGTTGATCGCCGATAAATAATCTTGCACTGGTTCAAAAGTGGAACAGGATAGACCAATTGAGTTAATTTACTATTAATAACATACGATGAATTCCAGCATCAACAGTGGACGGCTGGCCGAAAATCAACCCTGATATGTAGTCTGTCCGTTTATTTTTCACATCACCAAGATTAAACTGATTAGGAGGTCGGCCCACACATGTATTCCGGTACAGTTACGAGCCCACGCGACCAGAAACATACAGTTTATTCCCCCTAAGGACAAAAGTCCGTATTTACTTGTGGTTTTTAATTGCACCTATAGTTGACACCCACATAGCTCATTATCGCTCCTTAACTGTCTCTGTCTCTCTTCGTAACATTATATATAGATATTAATTTTCCTTATGGACCAATTCTCTTAAAATGACAATGAAATTACATACATACATGGAAACAACATTACTCAAATGTTCAAATGTGTGTGAAATCTTACGGGACTTAACTGCTAAGGTCATCAGTCCCTAAATTATCCTAAGGACAAACACGCACACCCATGCCCGAGGGAGGACTCGAACCTCCGCCGGGACCAGCCGCACAGCGCACAGTCCATGACTGCAGCGCCTAAGACCGTACGGGTAATCCCGCGCGGACCTACGTTACTCAATAAACAACAACATTGATTCTACATAATAAATTACATTGCATCTGTACACACAAAATCATTACAATGCAAGATAACGACGTTAAAAAAAAAAAAAAGGTCCAAGAGAAGGAGAAAGAATACACACATACTTCATTAATGTTTTACAGAACTCTAAACGAATAGTAGTAGTAAAAAACAATACAGGAACATATATCATAGAAACCTGTTACGGTCTCTTTTCCGTAGGCTGTGTGGGAGTTATCCGTAGAGTCCGGTATCAGTCATCAAAACGTGTGGCACATACATTAGGTTAAATTACATTCAGTTTTCGTTCCATAGGCCCAAAAAATGACATGATTCTCGTGGGTGTGGAACATATTGGACCCCTTTTTGGACCAATGTAAGTGATTTATGTAGATTGTTCTTATTCATAGTATTGATAGTATGTACTGAGCTGTTGGTTGGGAATAGAGATATATTATTTGCAACAAATTTCATTAAGGTAGAAATATACTGAGAAGCAGTGGTTAGAATACAAAGTTCCTTGAACAGGTTTCTACATGATGTTCTTGAATGTACACCACAAATGATTGTTACTAGACGCTTTTGCACGCTAAAACTTTTTCTCGGTTTGATGAGTTACCCCAGAATATTTGAAGCTAAATGCAGAACGATTCTACTGCCCCAACACATAATTCGAGTAAGGACCACCAACATAAGATACGAAAAGTTAGGACTCATACTGAGGCATAGAGATAGCCGTTTCTCTCTCGCTCTATTTGCGAGTGGAAATGGAAAGGAAATGACTTGCAATGATACAGAGTACCCTCCGCGACTCACCATACGGTGTGTTGTGGAGTGTCTGTGTAGATGTAGTAAAATTAGGCCGGATTGAAGGTAGTTGTCGGATATCCGTTTCATTTCTAGTTACATTAGTAATGATTATAGAGATGAAAAAAGTTGTATGTGAAGTTTTATTGCATTGTACACTGGACTAGTGTATCGTGTTCTCCAGTAGAATATGAGTATGTAGCACTGACCAGTTTCATTACACCGCTGAGCTCCGCAGGTTGGATTTTGCTGTAGGTCGTGAGAAGGGAGGCAAATGGGGCTACCAACAGGTGTGTGCCAGGGCGCAGACGGGGAACTGTGTGTATGTGAGTGTGTGTGTGTGTGTGTGTGTGTGTGTGAGGGAGAGTCCTCCGGGAATTTTGATTGCGACCGCCGTGACGGATGGCTGGGACCGACAGCGTGAGTTTTTGCCCTCGCCGTGCGCGGGCCGCGCCCGGATTGAGTAATTCTGCGTTCTTCTGGGCCTCCGCATTCGAAACCTTGCAAAGGTGCCGGTCAGGAATGAGACCGAGACACGGAAAAATCTGAAATTCCGAACACGAGCAGATACTGACTTAATGTCTGTCTGTATTACGGACTGAGATCGTTAGACTTGTTTACTCTCCACAGAAGGCGTAGCGATTTTCCTTTTTGCGACAGGCTCAGGAGACGGACGACGTGGCTGCTAAAGTAAAAACTATGTAAATGGAAGTACATCGCAAAAAAAAACGCAACAAACAGTTGATCAGTATTGCAGTACGCCTGTGACAGACATAGTTGCAGTAGATAGTGAAGAAATTACACTCATGAGTAATTGGATTAGTAGTAGCTGCTGGAAAGATCAGCACATCTGTCATCAGGAAGCGTAGAATAATTTTGCTTGTCACGTGACATGGATGCCTCCATACAGTGTGTCTACACTGAAAAGCTCTATTTTGAGGACGATCTAAAATTGGAAATCTTCTTTGTTTCAGGTCTCACTTGTGCGTTGGGTGCGGAAGGACCTTAAGTTGCTGCCTAATATTTATCAACGTTTGGCGCTATCTTATTGTTTCAGTATAATCCGCCCAATCTAAAATGGCGTCATTTCAGGAGAAGGAGCAAGCTATGCTTTGGTACACAGAGTTTAAATCCTTTGTTGTGGCGCAAAGGAAATTTCGTTCTGTTCACAGGAAAACCGCATAAACGTCAAGAGGATAAAAGCATGGCATAGGCAGATTACGGACACTTGTCAGCAATCTGTACCGGTGTGCAGGGGGTCGACGTGTCTCTGAAGAAGAAGCTGAGAACGTTCGTCAAGCGTTCCAGCTAAGTTCACGCAAATCAGTTCGTTAGGCGCCACATAAACTTCACTTGCCACGTGCCACTATTGTTAAGGTCTTCAAAAGGTTGATGCGTTTGTATTCATATAAGTTGCAAATTCTACAGGCCATGAAGTCCGATGACAAGCAACGGCGATATGGAATGGGATGTGAATTGCTTTACTAAACCAGTCGGAATCCAGCTTTCTTGTCAAGGATGATGTTTTCTGTTGGGGTCATTCTCCATGTCTGCGAGTCTGTGAATAAGCATAATGTTCACGTATGAGGATCATAGAATCCACGTAGTATCAGGGAGAAGATGCAAGAGAGCCAGAAAGTGAACATTTGGTGTCGCTTCATATGCGACAATATAATTGGACCGTTCTTCTTTGCTGACGAGTCACAGAACGACGCACGTAGACATGTTGGAGGTGTTTGTTTTGGATGTTCGGAAAACTCTAAATCGAACGTTTCTATAATGTTGATTTGAACGTGATGGATCCGTGTACTGGCCTCTACGTTCTGATGAGAGCACATAGGGCTACGTGAATAACGGGGTGTTCGCCACTGTAGTGCGAGAACTTGAAGACCTCCATTTTCTGACTGTGGAAGTCATCGGTATCCATTCCTGCAGTTACATTGCAGTGTACCTGAATGGAAACTGAGCACAGACCAGAAATTCTTCGTGTCATCGCAGGGGCTCACGTGAAGTACCTTTCGATGTGACACTGTCACTTTTTAAAAACTTAACTTTATTAACAACTTACTTCTGAGGAGGAAATAAATTTATTTCATTTCATTTTGTGTTGGGAGCCAATTGAAAGTAGGGCATCTTGGTGAAGATACTCTGTAACTACCGCCAGCGTACAGTAGGACTGAGAAAGCCACTCGGCAATAATCGATTTTATCCAGCTTTAGCGACTTCAATGTCGGTGGGAGGTTAAACTCTTATCTTCCTTCTTTCCTTCCTTTTATCTTGACATGGCTCTCTCTGACTCGGAATTCATGCAGGAATTGGGGTTTCGCTAGCCACCATATCAGTGAATGAGACGAATCGGTGAGAACCACAGCCGCTAGTTAACTGCCATGGACACCCTGAGGCGAAAGTGTTCTTTCCACACCACACATTTGAGTGTCCGATTTGGTCTTCCTCCTATAACATAATTTCTTAACCTACATATTTCGCCTTGATCAGGAAGCCTCCGTGACCACGAGGTCTTTTTCTAGGATGGTCTTAGGATATGTACCCGAGGTAAGAATTCAGAGGTTTTTAATTTATTGTGGCTCTAATGTTGTGTCTGCTCTGACGGAAATCATAATACCTATTGGCGCCTGCTTCACCACTCGGCACAAATGTACACACATCTAAAAACGTTTTATATCACCTCGGTTCCGATAGTTCAGGAACCTGTAAAGAAAATTGGAATAGACATCAACACAAACATTATTTCCACCATTTGTATTGCTCATGAAAACCACACATTGCATTTTGTACCATCATACAGCGAGATCTTCAGAGGTGGTGGTCCAGACTGCTGTATATACCGGTACCTCTAATACCCAGTAGCACGTCCTTTTGCATTGATGCATGCCTGTATTCGTCGTGGCATACTATCTACAAGTTCATTAAGGCACTGTTGGTCCAGATTGTCCAACTCCTCAACGGCGGTTCGGCGTAGATCCATCAGAGTGGTTGATGGGTCACGTCGTCCATAACAGCCCTTTTCAATCTATCCCAGGCATGTTCGATGTGGTTCATGTCTGGAGAACATGCTGACCACTCTAGTCGAGCGAAGTCGTTATCTTGAAGGAAGTCATTCACAAGATTTTCACCATGGGACGCGAATTGTCGTCCATGAAGAAAAATGTCTAGCCAATATGCTGCCGATATGGTTGCACTGTCGGTCGTAGGATGGCATTCACGTATCGTACAGCCGTTACGGCGCCTTCCATGACCACCAGCGGCGTACGTCGGCCCCACATAATGCCATCCCAAAAGAGCAGGGAACCCCCACCTTGCTGCACTCGCTGGACAGTGTGTCTAAGGCGTTCAGCTTGATGGGTTGCCTCCGAACACGTCTCCGACGATTTTCTGGTTGAACGCTTATATGACACTCATCGGTGAGGATGACGTGATGCCAATCCTGAGCGGTCCATTCGGAATGTTGTTGGGCCCATCTGTACCACGCTGCATGGTGTCGTGGTTTCAAAGTTTGATCTCGCCATGAACGTCTGGAGTGAATTTGCGCATCATGCAGCCTATTGCGCACAGTTTAAGTCGTAACACGACGTCCTGTGGCTGCACGAAAAACATTATTCAACATGGCGGTGCTCCTGCCCGGGTTTCTCCGAGCCATAATCCTTAGTAGCTGTCATCCACTGCTGAAGTAGCGCTTGGGCGGTCTGAGCGAGGCATGTCATCGACAGTTCCTGTCTCTCTGTATCTCCTCCATGTCCGAACAACATCACTTTGGTTCACTCCGAGACGCCTGGACTCTTCCCTGCTCATGCATGATTGTTTACATCTTTCGGCGGGTTTAGTGACATCTATGAACAGTCAAAGGGACTGTCTGTGATGCGGTATCCACAGTCAACGTCTGTCTTTAGGAGTTCTGGGGACCGGGGTGATGCAAAACTTTTCTTGACGTGTGTATAATCTTTGCATGCCTCCCCAAACTGACTGATTGAAGCATCACGTTATGTCTGTAACACCACAGTCCTTCGAGTACTACTACAGGTGTAGGAGCATTAATTTTATTTCCATAAAATGCGATAACCAGTGTATTAATTTTTGTAACGTTATGCAGTAGGAATGCCAGCCTTAAGGAAATTGGGTAGTTCCCGATATGGTCCGAATTGGAATAGAGAAACGCCAACGCAAGCATATGCTGTGAACGAAAACACTTTAAAGTGACCTTCCTTTTCTTTTAAAATATGTTATGTACACTTTTCTGCCGTAAATGATACTTTTTATGTTACTCCGATCTTTAGAATCAATCATAGGCTCCAATACCAGTGAGAATTACACCAATATAAAATCGATTTGCGCTCTGAAATAATTTGTTCTCTGCTTTACAAAGTGTTTCAAGATTAGTGCACTCACCAACCTAACTAATATCGGCGGATTGACTAGGCTTACTACACATTATCAACTTTCACCTATTTTTACCACCGAAGAAATACTAAATTGGCTAAGCTTATTACTGCATGAAACTCCAATCTTCTCCATAGGTCTCTTCGATAAACGTATTCTGCGGAGCAGCATCTATCGCAAGTCTTTCACTAGGCACATGAAGTCTATAAACATAAGTTACAACTTCATTAATTTTACGTTAATTTTACGTAACTATACTTGTCAGCAAAAAGCATCTTAGGATACCATGGTTTGCAACAGCTAAGAAACGCGACAAAGCGTCACATCTCACTCACCCACAACCACAGTTGAGTAGCTACACAATAAACAATTACCTCCTAGTTATAATGTATAGAAGCCACAGCCAAAGGTATGCTCCTCTGCTCACCGAACGTCATGGAAACAGAGATTAGGATGACCAATAGGAACAGTGGTATTGGGCTCTAGAAGCATAGAAGCAGGATCTCTAGTGTGTTGACCGTCTGCTCCCGTTGGTGCTGAGGAAGCTGAAAACCACGTGAGATGACATCTCGCTTAAAAACAAGCAACTGCCGGGGATCGTGGTGGCAGTTATTCCTTTGTGAGGAGTGCTTACGTAGATGAAACTGAGTTAATGCTGGCTCTACCATCTTTCATTATCTAGTAATACAGGAAACTAAGCTAACGAGACAAAATATTGGTGATCCAATTAAAACAGCACAGTGCTCGCTCTGGAGCGATGTGGATCGTGTGAAACGGGTACCAGACAATTTGGGGCACTCCACTGCTGACCTTTTTTGAGTCATCAGTCTCCTGATTGGTTTGATGCGGGCCCGCCATGAATGCCTTTCCCGTCCCAGCCTCTTCATCTCAGACTAACACTTGCAACCTACGTCATCTGTTATTTAGTGGTTGTGTCCGTATCTCTGTTTTCCTCTACAGTTTCAGTTTTTACCCTCTACAGTTCCCTCTACTACCATCGAAGTTCTTCAGTATGTCTTAACAGATGTCCTATCATCCTGTCCCTTCTTCTTGTCAGTGTTTTCCACATACTCCTTTCTTTGCCAATTCTTCGGCGGACCTCCTCATTCCTTACATTATCAGGCCAGCTAATTTTAACATTCTTCTGTAACACCACGTCTCAAATGCCGTCATTCTCCTCTGTTCCGTTTTTCCTACAGTCCATGTTTCACTACCATACAACGTTGTGACACAAACGTACGGTGTCAGATGAGGTCTATGTTTGAAACTAGCAGACTTATTTTGGGCAGGACTGCCCTTTTAGCCAGTGCTACTCTGCTTTGAATGTTCTCGTTGCTCCGCCCGTCATGAGTTATTTTCTGCCTAAGTATCAGAATTACTTAACTTTGTCTACTTCCTGGTCACTAATCCTGATATTGAGTTTCCCGTGGTTCTCATTTCTGCTGCTTCTCATTACTTACTCTGAATTCATATTCTGTACTCATTAGACTGTTAATTCCGGTCAGCAAATACTTTACGTTTTCTACACTTTCGTTAAGGATAGCAGCGTCATCGGCGAGTCCTGTCACTGGTATTCTTTCTCCTTTAATTTAATTACACTCTTGAATCTTTCTTTTATTTCCATCATTGCTTCTTCGGTGTGCAGTTTGAACAGTAGAGGCTAAAGACTACATCACTCTCTTAGAGTCGTTTCAATCGGAGAACTTTGTTCATGAACTTCCACCTTCATTGTTCCCGCTTGGTTCTTGTACATTATGTCTATTACTTGCCTTTCACTGTAGCTTACGCCTATTTTTCTCAGATTTGCGAACATCTTCCACCACTTGATATTGTCAGACGCTTTTTCCTGGTATCCAAATCCTATGAACGGGTTTCGATTTTTCTTTAGTCTTGGTTCCATTATCAACCGCAATGACAGAATTACCTGTCCGGTGCCCTTCCGTTTTCTGAAGCGAAACTGATATTTTGTTTTCCATTCTTTTGTACCTTATACTGGTCAGCAACTTGGACGTATTAATTGTTAAGCTGATTGTGCGATAATTGTCGCACTTGTTGGCTATTGCAATCCCCGGAATCGGGTGGATGATGTTTTTCCTGGAGTCACGTGGTAAATCGCCAGACTAATACATACTACATACCAGTGTGAAAACCTGTTTTGTTGTCATTTTCCCCAACGATTTTAGAAATTCTGGTGGAATGTTATCTATCCCTACTGACATATTCGCTCTTAAGTCTTCCATAGCTCTTCTAAATTTTGATTCTAATACTGGATTCCCTATCTCTGCTATATAAAGGGTGTCCCATTTATCTTGTCCACCTTAAATAACAATTTGTCCAGATGCAAATTACAAAATGTTTTCTGAAGCGAAACTGATATTTTGTTTTCCATTCTTTTGTACCTTGTACTGGTCAGCAACTTGGACGTATTAATTGTTAAGCTGATTGTGCGATAATTGTCGCACTTGTTGGCTATTGCAATCCCCGGAATCGGGTGGATGATGTTTTTCCTGGAGTCACGTGGTAAATCGCCAGACTAATACATACTACATACCAGTGTGAAAACCTGTTTTGTTGTCATTTTCCCCAACGATTTTAGAAATTCTGGTGGAATGTTATCTATCCCTACTGACATATTCGCTCTTAAGTCTTCCATAGCTCTTCTAAATTTTGATTCTAATACTGGATTCCCTATCTCTGCTATATAAAGGGTGTCCCATTTATCTTGTCCACCTTAAATAACAATTTGTCCAGATGCAAATTACAAAATGTTTCAAGCAAATGTTCTTTAGCCATCAGGGGGACGTCATCAGCATGATTGCCTTGGTTGTAGCTTTGTTTTTTTATTTTTTTTACAAAGATATTAACAGCGGTATGACTTTTTCAAATGGAACCATGTATTTTTTATTCTGTAATTCATTTCCTCTCTTAAGACCTATTCAAAAATTTAAGACAGTGTACTATTCACTGAAACACAACGTTATTAATTACATAACACAACACTGACTTTGAGCCCGGGATCATCCGAAGATCAAAACAAACGATCTAGAAAAGGTATCTGTATGGTGCGAATATTGGTAATTGACCATAATAATGAAAAGTGTGAGGTCATATATGTGAGTGCTAGAAGGTATCCGTTTAACTTCGGTTACACGATAAATCAATGTAATCCAGAGGCCGTAAATTCAACTAAATACCTAGGAATTACAAATATGAACAATTTAAATTTGATAGAAGACATGGAACATGTTGTGGGGAAGGCGAACCAAAGACTGGGTTTTATTGGCAGAACACTTAGAAGATGCAACCGGTCTACGAAACAGACTACCTACATTTCGCTTGCCTGTGCTCTTTTGGAGTACTGCTGCGTGGTGTGGGATTCTTACCAGGCAGGATTAATGGAGTAGATCGAGAAAGTTCAAAGAAGAGCAGCACATTTTGTGTTATCGAGAAATCGATGAGGGAGTGTCATTGACATTATACAGGAATTGGGGTGGACATAATTAAAATAAAGGCGCTTTTCGTTGCGGTGGAATTTTCTCACGAAATTTCGATCACCAACTTTCTACTATGAACGCGAAAATATTTGTCTGACGCCGACCTACGTAGGGAGAGACGATTATCATAATAAATTAAGGGGAATTAGAGCTCGCACGGAAAGACAGAAGTGATCGTTTCTTCGTCGCGGTGTTTGAGATTGTAATAATAGAATTATTGTGAAGGTGATTCCATAAACCCTCTGCCACGCACTTACATTTGATTTGCAGAGTATACATGTAGATGCAGATGTACTAGACATTGTGTGTGAAATGCCAATTAATACTACAACCAATCTAATAATTTGTTTCTGCGTATTTGTACCCTGTGTCAGAGAAATTTCTGCTGTATTGTATATATCTCAAGCTTCGAGGAATTTTCAAATTCATCGCATTGGCTACAAGCATGCTGTCACCCATCTGATAGAGTTTGACTTGAGAACAGAGAACTTCCAGTTCTTACACTCACTTCCTGGCTGTCGTTCCGTGCTGACTGTGCAGTTTGAAGATGTGACTATAGCTTTTGCTAATAGCTTGAGGTGTTAGTTTCATACTCAAGAGTCCGTATTCAGTGCAGCTCACATTTAACTGGTACTTTGTGAGACTTGAATATGGAGTTCATTGGGTTATCTTCTCTTGTTAATGAGAAATGAGAATTGCGTAGATGAGTGATTGGCATTTCGTTCGTCAGTTTTCCTAACGACGTTGACCAAACTCCCAAATAATAGTCTGAGGCATTTCATGTTAGTTTTCTATGTTTTTTGTCTTTGATGGTCACGTTGCAATAAGATTACATGTTGGGATTTTGTTTTAAATTTGTTTAATATTTTTAATTATGCAGATTAGTTTGAGAGTGTCACCCCTTGCCAGTGGCAATCGGTTTCAAACCCGACAGCAGTTGGCACCATCAGCGAATACAGGTCCATCTTAATCAGTTTACGAGCACACATAGCGATGGGAAATGCGTGCGGTGGACGTACGGATTCGGATGCCTCGCAGAACACCATTCCTCACAGCGGTGCTGCAAATCTTCAGTATGATGTGTCGCTCACACCCACACGGGGAAAACAGCGATCAAAGTCTACAAAAGAGTATTGACCAAAGAAAGAAACGTCTGCTTCGACGATAATAATAAAATCACAGTTACAGTGTCTCACAGGTATGAAGACTTGACAGTACGGTGATGCTAGAGCCTGACAAAGTAACACAATTACGATACACTTACAGGGAAAATATTCTAAGTGCGAAAAAGATATCCTAAATAACATTAGCAAATGAGCAGAAGCGTTATCCTGGACACAGTCTAACTGCACCAAAGGAACAACGATGAATGCTAAATACACCAGCGTCGTTCCCTTCTATGGGCTAAGAGTGCGTCCTAAGACTATATGGTGCGTAACACCCGCCCAGAGGCTAGGACAGCTGTAAGAACAAACTTGCGTAGCTCTGGCGCCGATGTTTATAGCGGCTGGCGGCGGAATACTCGCGGCACTATTTTTTGGTCACCTGTGTGGCGGACGCGAATAGGTCCCTCGGAAGTGGAGGCCTCTGCTAGTGCTGCTACCGCCGCCTGGTGTCCGTCCGTTACTGCAACACGTCGAGTTCGCGACTCTCAAGCGTGCAGGGGCCAAGTAGGCAGCACGCACGCCAAAGGTGCCCGAAGGGTTGCCTATCACTGTTGCTAAGATCGCCTGAATAGCCCAAACAACACCGAAACTGGACAGTACTTGGCTGGAGACGTTTAGTGTGATCCGCAGAGTCGCCGTTCTGCAGCTTTTGAAATGATACAAGGCTTCGAGTGCGCTGACGGCCCATGAAGTTTTCAACTCGCAGTTTGTGTGTAGGGTGTAGTTCTAGCAAGTCGTGGTTCTCTGACGTTTTGGGGGTGTTCTTCGTGCCATGACTTTGGTCCTACCACCGATACAGTAAACATTAACAAAGATATTTCAGTATTGTCATAGACCAAGTATTACTCATTCTCCTAAACTTTCATTGTGCGTATGCTGTGAACACTAACGTGTTTCAAGATCAGAGGGCTGCATTCATGCGTTCCTTGTTCGACGAGCTCTGACGCACACTGTCGTAGCTCCACTGATCTGCTGAGTGACATATTAAACACACAGCAAACGTCTGGGACTATTAGGAAGAGCGGGCGAAAAGCCAGTGAGTGATTTCAGCCCTATAAGGCTTGCCTAAAAAAAAAAAAAAAAAAAAAAAAAAAAAACTGATGTACCCCGTCGGCGCCGAATTAAGGGTATTATCAAGGACAGGCAATGGTGTTTCAAGGTATTAGAGAGATTTCGCGTTAGAGTAGCTGGTTTACTATCAGGTGTGGTTGTTTCGCTGTCAGGTGTAACTGTTTGTCTAATACAAGCGACAGGTAACAGTTATCTTCAGAAACACAGTGCACAATCCCACCATTTCAGAAACACTCCCTAAGACAAAAACAGAACGATGCATCAAGACGGAATAATTTTAATAGGACGGAAATCAGTATGTGTAATGTGTAGTCGTGCTCAAAAGTATCCGAACGACCTGAATTGCATTTCGCCTCATTCGCATACAACCCTCATAACGCAGCTGTCTAGCAGGTACTCTAATCGCTCCTCGGTACAGTCGTTTGACTATTGAAAATGGATCCGACAAATCACCACTAGAAAACACTCTTCTGTATCGCAATAACTCAAGATGTAAAGTAATACTACGATACTACAAATATCAGGGAACACCTCATCACAGATAAGACTGACCTTAAGGCTTGTAATCTCACATTTGTTACAATAAATGACACACTTGAAATGTTAGCACTCTCATTATTACGTCAGATAGGTAATGCACATAGTACGTTCGTCGTATTAATGATTTCCTCTTCAAAGTAAGATACCGTACATATTATTTAACACAAAATGACATTAAAATGTAAGTTATTTACGAGCTGCTAGTTGAGAATGACACGACGAACCGTCTCGTTCTGGGTATGGATTCAAACCCAGGTCATGCAGACTAAGCTAAGACTTCGTGACTGACGGAAACTAACAGTAATTCCTGACTAGGCATACAGAGAGTGACATACCTCGATTTTAGACAGTATCAGTTAATAAATATCAACTTTAAATTACATAACGTAAACATTTTTAACGGACGCGAATTCCTACCCAGCATCTATTGTCCCTGTTAACGAACTACGAGAGGTGTTAAACATTGCTTCTTCACTAGTAACTTACTTGAAATGCCGTGAGGTAAAGCTTTGCGCTGCAAAGGGATTCGAACCCAGAACTCAATCGGATTGTTATCGAAGCACAATCAACTGTGACATATCGGATTTTCTCGGCAGTAGCAAGATGTTTTAACTGAAATGACGAGACGAAACATTATTTTTTTTCTTCCCAGCACTCCAACCCGGCACCTATCGCTGTTACATTCTAGAGAAAACGAACGTTAAATACGGGTTTGTTACACCAGCAGCGACATGTGAGCATGTTTGAACTAGAAATAATATGACGAAGAGTTCAGTGCTGACTTGTAATCGAACCCCACACATATCGTTGTTGACTACAAACAAAGAGACGTCAGCTACCGCATTTTTCTCCACCAGCAGCTCGGAATAACATCCTTGAACTTACAGTGATCTCGCAAATAGTTCTGTGTCTCACTGGGAGTCAAAAACGTCAGATATCGTTAGTGTTGGCAACGAATGAAAATACATTAAAAACAAAATTATTATCCACCAGCAGATAGGTGTTCTAATGTTAGAGATTGATAATACACAGTGAAAACTTTAGTGCCGGGCCAGGATTCGAACCCATTCACGCGCAATATGTGGAGATGTTGAGGAATCTGCAGTTTTGAACAAACAACAAATTGTAGTCGAGGTGTATTGTCACGAAGGGATCAAATTCTGCGTTAAGGGCGGTCTGAGTTGCATTCCCAGTTCAGAACCAATTTTATCGACATACAGAAGCTCAAATAAAAGATGGAATGAGTGTCCTGTGTCCCTACATAGCGTTTGTTTCGTCACTATAACTAAATCACTAGTATAAGAAAGGTTACTGGTGATAGAGATTCTACATGTCGCCACTCCTAAGATTATTGTGGTTCAACCTAATGTCTACTTGGCAGAGAAGGAATATCATGTTTAATGTAAATTTCAGACCACAACGCCATTATACCTTCTTCACTTGGCGTAGCCAGGAGAGAATAGAATCTGTCTCTCCCTATCGAAAATCATCGGCAGAAGTTGGAATCGAACCAAGAGCATGAGTATATCAATCTATCATCAATCCAACAGACCACCAAATACTCTTCTGTTGGGCTCCTTTTTCTACTGTAACGTCGTTTGCACCACACTGGATGAGAATTCTGACACACTGCTCCCTGTATGGGTTTGCAGCCTGTTCAGTACATTCATTTACTTGGTTGACTGAATCGCCATGAACTAGCTGCCTCGGCTACCCAGTGCATACATTCGACTATATTTTGTAATCACCTAAATAAGATCGCGTAACTGCCACCTCCCCAGAATTTCCAACAGTGTAGTATGCAGAAATTTAAGTAGGAAGTGTTCCTTTCCACTTGAGGTACTCTATTGCACTATCTGTTTGTTGAAAACGTCGTGCAGTGCAAAAGAAAAGCTGTACCTGTCCGTCTCTCGGAAGTCTACATTCGGCCTTATGCATTATCTCACAACACTGTGGAATGCTGAAGTTCTAGAGGAATTATCATTGACTTCTGGAGCTGCTGTAGCTATGATTCAGCTAGTAGTGTAACAGTAAGTGTACTGCACTGTAGACAAAACGTCGTGAGTTTGAATATATTCCCTGCTACGTTTTTTGAAACGCAATTTTGCTGTCTACTGAAGTTATCAATCTAATTGAACTTTGAACATAATTCACTTCACTTCTCAACCCAAAATAGTCGCATGTGGGAAAAAGGGCCAACTACTGCGACATTTTGTTCTTTTCAGGTTTAATAGACGGCCAGGCAGCAGATGCATCTCGAAACTTTTGTATTATGCATGGGGAGAGCACATCGTGCGAAAATACGTCAGAAAAGTATTTTCCACATTAGCTGTCGGTTGGTAGTGGCATTTTATTCTTCTTCAAACCTTGTTTGACACCTTTAACTCAGAACAAGTTTTCTACATGCATGTAATCCATAAACTGCATGTGCATTGTCAGACTGTTATAGATAACATCAGAGAATTCGGGTATATCGTTGATGATTAATTTCTCTCTCGTGTCTACTATTGTTTAAACAACACTGAAAGAAACCCTACGAAAATTGTGCACTGTATTACAAGAAATGAAATAAATCTACCCATGATAACCTTATGACGAAAGTCTGTTTTAATAAAGCTGAGTGCTTGTACACAAGCGTGCCTCTATCGGACCGAATTAGTAAAATACTACTCACTTAGATTTCGATTGGGTCTGTGTTTAATTGGTATGCTGTGTCACATTCAAGAGGTATGCAAATGTAGCATTTCATAAATAAATTTATGTATTCCTAGAAACCCAAAATATGCTTGTCAGTAACGGAAAGAGGCATTACCTGTTGTACAGCATTGTAAGTTTATCACCATTGCACTATGAGCCGAAAGTATTTTCTTGCGTTTTCCTTATCGATGTTTGATCTGACTGGTTTCTTCTCTTTCACAGAAGGGATAAAAAAGTTGCACTCAGCGAGACTGGAATAACGAACCAGAACCCCCGCTTTTCTTGCAGGACAGCACATTACCACATAGCTAGCGCACAGGTATGTGCCAGGGATTCCTATTACGAGGCTAATAGTGGCTAGAACTCGTAAATCGCTGTTTGAAAGACAAGATTAGTTGCGATTTCCACGTGCAACGACTTTCCTCGGCTGAAAACCGTAACTTTTCAATCTTTTGTTTCACCTCAAGAAATAATAACTCAGATTATTCAATGGAAATGACAGGAAAAATCAAGTGAACTTTGTGGCTTAATTCCGTGAACACCAGGAAGTTACTCGTCGATCACAGAGTTGCCAAACATACATTGCCTTGTCGCCAAATCTCAGTTACAGTATCAGCAGGAAGAAGACGAACCGATGTGTTCCTACAGAGGGCTGGGAATTGACCATAGCAGGCATCTCAAAAATGCAGCTGGCTCAGCCTGGAATACGTAATACTTCTGATTCGCATTTCTGTAACTAGGTTTAGGGACTGGAGCGTAGTTACTAATAATACCCAAAACTGACTGTAAACTAAGCATCATAAATCAGTAACTCTCATAGTTATTTTTATATTTCTTTCATAAGTGTACTCAAAACTAAGAAACTCATTCATGGACGTTTTCATACCTGACCGATAATCGAGCACAACAAACAAATAAAAAAAACCAATGTGTATGTGTGTGTGAGAAGAGAGAGAGAGAGAGAGAGAGAGAGAGAAATATAAAAAATAATGAGAGAGAGAGTAAATAATTGTTGTAAAGAAATTGCGTCATGGTATGTAAAGAAATCCTTCATTAAAATGACACGTTCCACACCATTACGAAATGTCATATTCATGACCTAGGGAACAAATATTAATCGAATCAAATCTAATCTAATCTAATCATATTGCTGACTAGCCATGTAGAGTGATGAATTACCGAAATTTTCGCCAATATCAGTAACCAAATCTAAACTTGAAAATAAAAGACCACAGTTTTTGTAATAAACCGGGACTCCTATCAAGACCCTTTCGTCCCCGTTAACTAAACACGAAAGATGTATGAAACTGTGCATGCATTTAAAGATGAAGCGCATGATGTGAAATTCTGTGACTTAGATACGAACCCAACACGTAATCGAATTGTTAACTGAGTAAAATCAGATGTTTGTATCGGTTTTTCTTACCAGCTGCTAGGTGTTTGAATCTAAAATAAGGATACAAATTTTTGTACCTGACGGACAATCGAACCGCATACCTACCATCCTTCTTTATCATCCACGAATATAGCTGAAGTATCAATTGTTTACTCACCAACAGTAAGACGTGTTCGTGTTTGACCAGAAATAACGACACCTATTTCGGATGCTGGCAACACAGGAACAGACATTAAAAATGCATGTTAATTTTCACTAGCTGGCTGATGTGCACGTGATAGGGCTTGAAATGAAATTATGAATATTTTTGTACTGGATCAGTATTCAGACCCACATAGTTACCTTTGGAGGAGACCTACAGAAGATTGCAGTCTTGGGAAAAGGAACAAAATGATTGAACTGTACTGTTCCGAGAGATTCAGATCCTCGAGAGAGGACATACGAATTCTAATCACAGTCCAGCACCAAATTTTTCAACGTCTGTAGTTCAATCAAGTACAAGTAAAATAAGAGCCCTCTTCCTTCAAATGGCTATCGGTTTATCAAATAAATTAAATTTTCTAATGTAAGTAAGTTACTGGCGACAGTATTTTTGTTTACCATGACGTCTGCCTATGTCATTTCCCAACGTAAACAGGCTCTTCCCAGTTGGGATGAAGGAACGTGATGTTTAACGCGGATTCTGAATTATAACGTCTTTCTCTTGAGGTTACCAGAGGTAAACTAAATCTTTTGTACCTCTTAAAAGTAAATGCCTGAACCCACGCATTGCACCAGACCATTGTGGCCACGTTTCCCAGCCCCAGGAGTGTGCTGTAACGGATCATATGCTTAGCTTACAAAATTAGTCACGGTGGAAAAAATGCGAATCTATTAAATGGTGGAACCGCAAGACCGCTACGGTCGCAGGTTCGAATCCTGCCTCGGGCATGGATGTTTGTGTTGTCCTTAGGTTAGTTATATTTAACTAGTTCTAAGTTCTAGGGGACTAATGACCTCAGCAGTTGAGTCCCATAGTGCTCAGAGCCATTTTTTTTTATTAAATGGTTAAGTAGAAGCAAGATTCTGACGTGGAGATTATGCTATTCTCATGTCAGCAGGATGTAAAGCCTCTTCAAGGCATCATAGCCTCATTGTAAAGCCATTTTGAAATTTTCAAAAAAAATGGTTCAAATGGCTCTGAGCACTATGGGACTTAACTTCTGAAGTCATCAGTCTCCTAGAACTTAGAACTACTTAAACCTAACTAACCTAAGGACGTCACACACATCCATACCCGAGGCAGGATTCGAACCTGCGACCGTAGGGGTCGCGCGGTTCCAGACTGTAGCCCCTAGAACTTTTCACGAATTCAGAAAATTTCTTAGTTCGAGAAATCTACTGTGAAATGTGAAGTTACCGGATAATTCGATTATTACCGTCATTATTGCTATCATTTTCTTCATACCGCTGCTGGAATACATGTGCTTGAAGATCATTTAATGCCTTTTGGTCATTATAGAAGTAGTTGCCCAAGAACAGGTTCTTTCCCTGTCTACGGAATTCTTTTCATGTTAATATGAAACATCAGCAATTACTCATAGATTACATTAAAACTAAAGTAATTGATGAAGACGTCACTTGATGACAAAAATGCGCTCTCTTTCTTCATTTACATTTATTCCACAGTGTTGTAAGATAATGCATAAGGCCGGATGTAGACTTCTGAGAGACGGACAGGTACAGCTTTTCTTTTGCACTGCACGACGTTTTCAACAAACAGATAGTGCAATGGAGTACCTCAAGTGGAAAGGAACACTTCCTACTTACATTTCTGCATACTACACTGTTGGAAATCTGGGGAGGTGGCAGTTACGTGATTTTATTTCGGTGATTACAAAATATAGTCGAATGTATGCACTGGGTAGCCGGGCAGCTAGTTCATGGCGATTCGGTCAACCAAGTAAATGAATGTATTGAACAGGCTGCAAACCCATACAGGGAGCAGTGTGTCAGAATTCTCATCCAGTGTGGCGCAAACGACGTTACAGTAGAAAAAGGAGCCCAACAGAAGAGGATTTGGTGGTCTGTTGGATTGATGATAGATTGATATACTCATGCTCTTGGTTCGATTCCAACTTCTGCCGATGATTTTTGATAGGGAGAGATAGATTCAATTCTATCCTGGCTACGCCAGGTGAAGAAGGTATAATGACATTGTGGTCTGAAATTCGTATTAAACACGATATTCCTTCTCTACCAAGTAGACATTAGGTTGAACCACAATAATGTCAGGAGTGGCGACATGTAGAAACTCTATCACCAGTAACCTTTCTTATACTAGTTATTTAGTTATAGTGACCAAACAAACGCTATGTAGGGACACAGGACACTCATTCCATCTTTTATTTGAGCTTCTGTATGTCGATAAAATTGGTTCTGAACTGGGAATGCAACTCAGACCGCCCTTAACGCAGAATTTGATCCCTTCGTGACAATACACCTCGACTACAATTTGTTGTTTGTTCAAAACTGCAGATTCCTCAACATCTCCACATATTGCGCGTGAATGGGTTCGAATCCTGGCCCGGCACTAAAGTTTTCATTGTGTATTATCAATCTCTAACATTAGAACACCTATCTGCTGGTGGATAATAATTTTGTTTTTAATGTATTTTCATTCGTTGCCAACACTAACGATATCTGACGTTTTTGACTCCCAGTGAGACACAGAACTATTTTCGAGATCACTGTAAGTTCAAGGATGTTATTCCGAGCTGCTGGTGGAGAAAAATGCGGTAGCTGACGTCTCTTTGTTTGTAGTCAACAATGATATGTGTGGGGTTCGATTACAAGTCAGCACTGAACTCTTCGTCATATTATTTCTAGTTCAAACATGCTCACATGTCGCTGCTGGTGTAACAAACCCGTATTTAACGTTCGTTTTCTCTAGAATGTAACAGCGATAGGTGCCGGGTTGGAGTGCTGGGAAGAAAAAAAATAATGTTTCGTCTCGTCATTTCAGTTAAAACATCTTGCTACTGCCGAGAAAATCCGATATGTCACAGTTGATTGTGCTTCGATAACAATCCGATTGAATTCTGGGTTCGAATCCCTTTGCAACGCAAAGCTTTACCTCACGGCATTTCAAGTAAGTTACTAGTGAAGAAGCAATATTTAACATCTCTAGTAGTTCGTTAACAGGGACAATAGATGCTGGGTAGGAATTCGCGTCCGTTAAAAATGTTTACGTTATGTAATTTAAAGTTGATATTTATTAACTGATACTGTCTAAAATCAAGGTATGTCACTTTCTGTATGCCTAGTCAGGAATTGCTGTTAGTTTCCGTCAGTCGCGAAATCTTAGCTTAGTCTGCATGACCTGGGTTTGAATCCATACCCAGAACGAGACGGTTCGTCGTGTCATTTGAAGTTCATACATATTCTCAACTAGCAGCTCGTGAATAACTTACATTTTTATGTCATTTTGTGTTAAATAATAAATACGGTATCTTACTTTGAAGAGGAAATCATTAATACGACGAACTTACTACGTGCATTACCTATCTGACGTAATAATGAGAGTGCTAACATTTCAGGTATGTCATTTATTGTAACAAATGTGAGATTACAAGCCTTAAGGTCAGTCTTATCTGTGATGAGGTGTTCCCTGGTATTTGTAGTATCGTAGTATTACTTTACATCTTGAGTTATTGCGATACAGAAGAGTGTTTACTAGTGGTGATTTGTTGGAACCATTTTCAATAGTCAAACGACTGTACCGAGGAGCGATTAGAGGACCTGCTAGACAGCTGCGTTATGAGGGTTGTATGCGAATCAGGCGAAATGCAATTCAAGTCGTTCGGATACTTTTGAGCACGACTGTACATATACAGACAAACAAATGATTACATTTGCAGAAAAAAATTGGGTGATTTATTCAAGACGAACAGCTTCACAAAATGAGCAAATCAACACCACGTTCGTCCACCTCTGGCCCTTATGCAAGCAGATGCTCGGCTAATCATTGACTGACAGACTTGTTGGAGGTCCTTCTGAGGGGTATCGTGCGCAGCTCTGTCCGATTAGATCGTCAAAATCCCGAGATGGTCCCCGCCCATAACAATCCAAACCTTCCCAGTTGAGGAGAGATCCGGCGACCTTGATGGCCAAAGAAGGCTTTGGCAAACCAAACAGCAGAAACTCTCGTCGTGTGCAGGTGGGCATTAGCTCGCTGAAATGTAAGCTCAGGTTGGCTCGCCATGAAGAGCAGCGAAACGGGGAGTAGAATATCGTCGACGTACCACTGAAGTAAGTTCTGCCACTGAAAGAAATTTCACCCAGACCGTAACTCCTGGTAGACGGGCTGTATGGCAGGTGACAGGATGGTTCACCACCAGTGTCCGGGGCGTCTCCAGACAAGTCTTTGCTGGTCATTGGGGCTGAGTTCGTAGCGGTACGCATCACTGAAGACAATACCACTCCAGTCAATGAGATTAAAGGCCGAAGATGCGTCTGGAAGCGCCCCAGAGAGTGGTCTCAATGTGACCCCAGAGAATATCGGTCACAGTAAGGCCCGACCGTGAGGAGTGATGGTCTGGGGAGTCATTTCTTTTCATAGCAGGACCCCCTTGGTTGCCATCAGCGGCCCTTACAGCACAGCTGTGAGTTGAGGATATTCTACGCCCCGTTTTGTTGCCGTTAACTGCAATTTATCCTGGGCTTAATTTCAGCAAGATAATGACCGCCTGTACGTGGTAAGAGATTCAGCTTCTTGTGCCGTGCTTGCCAGACTCTACGTCGGCCAGCAACAACATTGGATCTCTTTCCAGCTGAGAACGTTTGGAGCCGGATGCGCAGGGTCCTCCAACCACCTCAGGATTTTGACCATTTAACACGGCAATTGGACAGAAATTGGCACGATATCCCTCAGGAGGACATCCAACAGCTCTGTCAGGCAATGCTGAGCCGTATAACTGCTTCCATAGGTGGACCAACGTGTTATTTTGATCAATTTGTGAAGTTCTTTCTTTTGAATAAATCATCAACTTTTTCTGTAATTGCAATCATTTGTTCGCCTGAACATACACATCACGTCTACCAATTTCGGTCTCATTCGGATAATTCCTTCGTGGTGCGTCTTTTTATTGTCTTAGAATCTGTATTAGCATGTATTGAGGAACAGTGTGCGGCCATGAAGACGGCTTTACAGTACCTCGAATCAGGTATTATTACCTCATGTCCTTTCCATTGATCTCATGTGGGAGCTCAGCAACCGAGGTGTGTATATCCTGGTCCCAATCACGACCAATATTGCGCACGTAGTGGGCGGTGGTTGAACGCTCATCGTTCCGGGTGTCTATTCAGCATTCTCGCTCTCGTGGTGTCCTCGCCACGATCTTTTGGTGACGTCATCAAGACAAAAGTGGGTACTGCTCGTTGCTCGTTAGGTCAACTTTGTCGCTCGTTGGTTATACGGTATGTGTAGAGGTTGTCAGTGACATCAGTAGAATCTGCACTGAGATATTGTTGAAAGAATTCTTACAAGAATCAGTTTGAAGTTTTATAGCGTCTCTTTTTGGGCTTACCTCTTTTTATATAGAAATATGGCTGAGTACAACTTCATGTGTTACACAAACACAATAGAAAGTATGGTAAGTTTAAATTTTACAGAATTCACTTCCATGACTGGAAATGCACTACAAGGTCATGTGACAACAAATATGCGCAACCCTTTTAACACGTTAACAAAGATTTTGCAGAAGACTAAAAATTTGCTAGAGAAGTTAAACAGTCATTAACGTCCTATTTACAAGATGAAATGTAATATTTGTCTCGGATTTTTACTAATTGTAGAGCCTCTTTTAAGAGGTCATTCAAGAAACAATACAGAACTGGAAGGTGGTTGTTCTGTACTTTAAGACTGAATTGTCCAAACAACTGGCAAGTGAGCTGTGCGGAAGTAGTACTTCAGACAGACAATAGCAGTGGTACACATGAGACACTCATCACTGGAAGTTACTCGGATTCTATAGCGCGTCTGAGACCTCTAGCCAGGACTAGAGGAGAAAAATTCTTAAGCACACAAACCGTAACGTTCTGTATAAATACTACTGAGTAGGACAATAGACGACTGTAGAGTGAGTACCACATTGTTTTTACACAAATATTCGAAAAGAGACTAATGTTCTGTGATGGTTCAGGTAATGGACGCACGTTTTAGGCAAGTGAGCTTCAATCCACCGTCTAGTCATCCAGAGTTTAGGTTCTGTGGATTTCCAAATCGTTTAAGGCGTGTGGCGAGCTAGTTCCCTTAAAAAGGTGACAGATATTATGCTTACTTCTCCTTGCCCAGCCTGAGCTTGTGCTCCGTCTGGAATGAGCTTGTCGCCGATGGGTCGTTTAACTTTTAGTCTCCCTTCGTTACTTGTTTTTTTTTTCGAATAGCAGTTCATATTTTGCTAAGGGACGTTTTGTTTCGTCACAGAACTGTCTCCCTTTCTTCTGTTTTTGTTTCTTACACTGCGATAAGTTAAAAAACAAGCATAAATCATTACATAGATTATACTATTCTATAGTAAACAGTTGCGCGTGTGATAAACTCTACTATAATGCTTGGAAGCTATACCTAATAGACCCCCAAATGGTTTGTTTTCCGCTCTCAACTCAATCATGTTACACTTACAAAACATTAGTCTCCATTAACGCTAAGTCGTTACTGAGATGAGACAATTCTATAAATTAATACTTTTTAAAATATTGTGCGCCATTGTTATTGCTGCTGCCATGTAGGAGAAGGCGAGATAATGAACGAGAGACGATTGAGCGATTGAATCAAAGCGCGTGATACCGAACTCCTTTTTGTCTGCTTGGCAGCCAGAGCTACTCACGAAGATATTTTCTGCAATCCACATGATATATTATTATTCACAGTGAGAATTGTGGTTTAAAAACTATCATTGTTGGCGAAGACTAATCACAAGACAGATTCTGGTTAAAATATTGCAGAGAAAAACTATCCATCAACCAGAATCAATTTGAGAAAAATTATTACGAGGGGCTACAATGAAGCAAACTATTGTCCTTTCTGTGGAAAATCATATACGAATAAAATGCTCCCGTGTGGAGTTTGCTGGTCTCCCATCGGGCGCCTCCCCAGGTGGCGGATAGGGGAATGCTCACCAGATATGGTGGGTACCGGGGAAATAAAATACCTGGGGTGGACCAAAACTAGCAACTGCTGCCTTGTAGTATGCTTATGAAAGGCTAAAGGAAGAAAACCTTGAGTAAAAATTACCTGGTCCTCCGGGTGGGGGTTGTGCAGTGGGCCAGCTCCTCACTCACATAAAAACATAAAAATGCTAAAAAACCTAATAATATGCATCGGAAAAATTGGAACTTTGGACGACGAACTGGCGATGAGAAACGGAAAATTATGTTTGGATGCTGGAATGTGCAAGGTATTTCCACTAAAATAAATTTACTACCTGCAGAACTTGACATGTTCAACATGGATGTTGTCGTACTCTCTGAAACAAAGAAGAAAGGCCAAGGAGAAGAAGAACTGGATAATCATATACATATCTGGAGTGGGGTATCAAAAGCAGTAAGAGCCAAAGCAGGACAAAGAAATCATGGAAAGAAAGAATCACAAATTGGACATTCATCAATCAACGTATTATAACTGTTGAAATGACATTATTTGCTAGGGAAGTTGTGATTATTGGCGTATATGCACCCGCGAACGACACAAAAGATAAGGAGAAATATACATTTTTGGACACCCTCAGGGAGACTATTGAAAAAATCCCAAGAAGAAAGGAACTGATTATCATGGGAGATCTGAACGGAAGGGTAGGAATTAGAGAATGTTGTAGAATAGTAGGAAAACATGGAGAGGACGAATATAATGACAATGGGGAACGATTGATTGCAATTTGTGAACAATTTGATCTAAAAATTATCAACACATTCTTCAAACATAAGGACATTCATAAATATACTTGGCAACAGAACACCAAAGAACTTCGTTCCATAATAGATTATATTATCATTAGGCAAACCAGTAGTTCCAAAGCAGTAGACGTCATATCTTATAGAGGAGCCCAGTGTGGATCAGACCACTATCTAGTTAAAATGAAGTCTTTCTGGCCATGGAAGAACGCAAGGAGTGAAACAAGTAACATAAATAAAACAAACCAGACTGATAAAGATGAAAATTTACCTTTTAATATTGACAGCCTACAAGACGAAAGTATCAGAACACTCTTTGCGGCCAGGATGGAAAGGAAACTGGTTGAATCATTTGAAGGAAGTACAGAGGAAATATATGACTATATAAAAGCTAATGTGAAAATCATAGCAACGGTGGTGTTGGGTAAAAAAGATAGCAACCACAACCGTGCAGCAGAGTGGTGGTCAGAGGAAATAGAGGTCCTCGTTAGAGAAAAACGAAATGCGTTCCTTCAGTGGTTGAATGATAAATCAGAGGAAACAAGATCAATATACAAGGAAAAGAAGAATGAAGTGATGAAAAAAAATAAGGATGGCAAAAAATGAAGCACGGGAAAGAACATGTGCCAAGGTGAATAGCAAATTAGGATTTGGGAGAGCAAAAGAAGCATGGTCAGTATTGAAAGGGCTTCGACAGGATACAAAAAGCAAAACTAATCTCCAACTGATAACACAAAAGGAATGGGAAGAGTATTTCCAAAAATTATTAAATGAGGACGGAGAAGAATATCTAGAAGAAGGAACAGGGGAAGATAAAGGACATGAAGATGATGAGATCCAGATTTTAGAAAGTTAGGTACTTCAGGCGTTGAGAACAGGAAAGAATGGTAAATCACCGGAACCAGGCAAAATCAATCTGGAGTGTCTGAAATATGGTGGTGACAAAATTGTGAAACTGATGACACAGCTCTTCAACAAAATGATACATGGAGATTCAATACCCAACGAGATGAAGCTACGTTACATTAATACAATATTTAAGAAAGGGGATCGCAAAATTTGTTCAAACTATCGAGGAATTTGTGTTACAAACACATTAATGAGAATTTTTGCGAAAGTAATTAAAAACAAACTGGAAAAAAATTTTAGAACCCAAGAAGAACAATGTGGATTCACGGCTGGGAGATCATGTGTAGACCATATTTTCACATTACGACAGATTTTGGAAAAATCAAAAAATATAGGATTAATTTTCATAGATCTAGAAAAAGCATATGATACTGTTCCAAGAAAATTACTTTGGAGAGCACTACATATGGCAAACATAAACCCTCCCTTAATTAAAATAATACAACAGATGTATAAAGATAACATTTGCTAAGTGAAAGTTGGTAATAAACTTTCACAGAAATTTAGAACAAGCAAAGGCCTTTTACAAGGCTGTCCCATGTCACCATCATTATTTAAAATCTATATAGATATTAGCCTTAGAACATGGTCTTGTAAATGTAATAGTATGGGAGTAGAAATATGAGATGGAGTTTACCTACATCATTTATTATTTGCTGATGATCAAGTAGTCGTAGCACAAGATGGGGAGGATGCTAACTATATGTGCAATCAACTGTGGTTCTGTATGGAACGGAGACCTGGACAATTAACATGAAGCACATTAAAAAATTACAAGCTCTAGAGATGGACTTTTGGAGAAGATCGGCAAGAATCTCCAGGAAAGAAAAGATAAGGAACACCGAAGTAATAAGGAGAATGGAAATAAAAGAAAGAATATATGACGTAATGGATAGGAAGAAATTACAGTGGTACGGGCATGTACGACGAATGGAGAAAACCAGAATACCAAAATTGATACTGGAGTGGGAACCGGAGGGGAGAAGAAGAAGAGGACGACCTATGACAACCTGGCTCCAAAATGTACAGCACATAATGAGGAGAATGGGCGCAGAAGAAGAGGACACACAAGATCGAAACACCTGGAGAAATATTTTGAGATTATATTTTAAGAACGTTTATTGTTTGTATTGTAATTTCCAAGTAAATTATTATGTTGGAGATAAGCCTCTGTAATGAGGAAAAGCTCAAAATAATAATAAAATTTTATTTAGAGAACTTCCTTTCAAATACTACATGGGTCGCTGTGAAAGAATAAATCTGGGTTGTAAGCATACTGTCATCGCACCTATTTGGGCTTTTAAGAAGTAGCGAAACCAGCTGTGTTCAATCTATAGAGACTAAGACGAGCTGGTACTGGGGGAAATTTGAAATATGAGAGAGAATGCACAACTGTAATAATCTCATCGTACATAATACCCGGTGAGAGATCGAATAAGAGTTTCGCTCTTTATAGAAGCGACTACAGTAATTATGTAACGTGACAGAAGAAATGGGTTGACATCTGGCCGCCGTTTTTACGTGATTTTTCCAAAAAATATAAGATCGCTTCTTCTACAATACTTGTGTTAATTATTCCATTTTCCTCGTTTACACCACACTCTAATGTTACGCCTAGGGCACACAAAAATTTAAAAAATCAACTCTATGTATTGATTATGAAAATGTAACCTATAAAACAGTACTGGAAGAATTTTTTACAGAACGTTTGGGAAAACGTTCTGTGTGTCTTTTCAGTTGTTCGGTATGACTTGTTAAAAAAAAAACTAGAAAAATATTATTGTCGTAGATTCAGTGTCTCAATGTTCCCTTACAACAGGCTGACAATGTGAACAACACTAAAGACATGAAACGCATAATACACTACATGGTTGGCTGAAATTTAGGCTTCTCTTTCAATAAGTTTTTTTTGTGGAATAACTATGGAAAATCCGTAAAGTCCGTTGCTCAAGCATCCTAGGATGTGAGCATTTCGACCAGCCGATACAGATTTTGTTTTCTAGTTATCACGAAGATTGAAAGGTCTCTGTTGGATTCCATCCATGTTAATTTCTTAAATCTGTTGTCATTTACGGCATACATTCCACTTCTAAATTTACTGTGGTGTTTATGACTCTATCTGGGAGGAGACTGAGCAGTGGAACGTGTTACTTTTACACATAATCAAGAACAATCTGTCACACCACTACACTTTAAAACACAGTTTATATGTACTTCATCTCACACAGTCTCATACGGAACCTACATCCGCTTTCTTTATATACTGTATATGATAAGATACTGTCATCCTCCTTTCCTTCTGTGTGAAAGAATGAGTGAGCAAATGTATTTCTAGTTGCATTCTCGATGGTAGCAGACAAGCCTGTCTGCTAGAGAACAGTAGGACCAACGTCGGAACAGGTAGCTACGCTTTCTAAAATCAAAGAGGTTTCTATTCTTAGTATGGTCCTGTCCATCCCTTGCCATGTTGGTATAGGAAGCTGCCTCTCTGGTCACTTCCGTTTTGTATCTGTGAAGCACCCTCGGTAGGGGCCCACGGCAGTCTGTCCGCGGCGAGTGTCTGAAGTGGTAAGATCTCCAGCTAAGTGCGTCTCTGCTAAGTCCGTAGGATAATGGATTTCTTAAGTTCAGCCTAACTGAAAATTTAATCACCTTTATTTCAGGTTTAGCTCTAAAATATCTAATGTTATCTTAAATTGCAACGCAGTGTGATTCGAGTGTGAATTTCAGAATATCTGCCAGTAGTTCCTTTGTCACTACTTTGTGAGTAAAGTGGACCCCCATGTTGATGATCCGTAACTCTAAGTAAGATCACCAATCTTAAATGCGAGTGTGCGTGAGATTATAACGTCTCATCTTGACAATATTTTTCAATATAGCAACTTTTCTTTATGTTCAACCCACGTGAGGTGTACTTAATGAGACCAGTACCACGTGCTTCTGCAATTGTTTGACCCATCAGCTTAATAGTAAGACGATAGTAACCAGTTCGAGGTTTTTCTTTTGTAAATTGCGTTTCGGTGTAGTTTATTTTAATTATCAAAATTATTGTGGAGTTAAACTCTTTGTGTAAACCAAATTGACCACGTGAAGCATGTGGTGTAATCATCAAAGTAGCCCTCAGCTATTCTTTTCGGGAAGATTTCACAGAGAGTTAGTATGAATTTAGTATACCAGTGTGTGGTAATGTCATGACGGACAGGATCTCGCTATGAATGTAACTTCTTTGGGTGAAAATTGAATCGGCTGGTTGTGGTTAATTTCCTCTTGCATATGTTTCAACGTTCTTTGTGTGCTATTTTCTGAATGCAGTGTTGTATGCAGTCTCCCAATCTCGGCCCCATATTTGATGTGTTCCGTAAGATTACAAAGTCACATGTTCACAATCCTAAATAAGGCACCAGTTTAGTTATTAATCAAGTTTAATATGCTGAAATTTTAACGGAACAATGAGCAATGTTAAAATAAATGTCCAAATATAAACCGATTTATTTCTTTTTATTTAAATTCTCTTTTTATACATATATCACCGGTTGTTGTCAGATGACTATTAACAGATTATAATTAATGTTAGTCTCGTTGGGAATTTGGTAAGCTAGACTGGATACCTGGTGAAACAGTTGCTCAGTAATGCAAGGTTAACTTCCCCAGATAGCTCACAGCTTTTAACCAACCCGCTTTCAAAACAACTTAATGCATCAACATTACAAGATGTGTGTACATATTTATTTGCGTAGGACGCGGATTTGATTTAACTGGGAGAGCTGACCACGTATCAATCCACACAGCGTTCAAAGGACGCCATTAGCAGGGGATGCCAAGGCGGTAGGTCGACAAGGAATGCGGACCTGGTGTGACTTGTAGACCTCCTTATTCTCAAATAAGTTCTCGTAATGTACATTTCAAACTTCTTGCCTCATTAATATGTTTCCAGTTGTGTGCACATTTTACTCTGCCAATGATCGCCTGAAAAATTTCAAGCGATTTTAGACCACCACATGATGTACAATTTCCTTAACATATGGTAAAAATGAAGGTATTTACCGTGTACACGCCTCTCGTACTGTATTGGGACATTTATACTGTTTTTATGATTATAATTGACCGAACTGGCTACAACTGTATGGGCCACATCCCAAAATAAAACTTTTGTGAACAACTGTATGTTCATAAACATCCAAATAGAACATGACACAGTGCATATTAGTTACTCGTCTGTCGACGGTACATGGACTGAAGGTATTCACTTCCCAGACTGCAACAGATCGTACCTGAAAATGATAACTATGTAGTTGGCAAGGAGAGTTCCGGATGACGAACCACAAATTCGTAAATACACTTGGGTAAATTCTAAAAATGCTTCAGTGAAAATAAACAGTTTCAGTTTACATTAGATAACGGTTAATCACTAGTATTTGTCCAGAATTAATTCTTCACTGTCCTTTGTTGTATGGATAAGTTAAAAACATTTGCGGCCATTTTCTGTCGGTAAATATGTCTATACACGAGAATCACAGATCAGTTTATTAATGTTACAGAAGTTTCATAGTGGTACAGTCAACAATACAGAGATAATAATTCATGTTCGCGTGTACACAAACAACCTGAGCAAACAAAACTTTCCATTCATCAACAAATACAGTACACTTGCATAAAAATACATTCGTCGGTTTCCTCATTACATTCAGTCAGCATAGAAAACATGTAAAAATGCATTAGTCTGATTTTTAATAATATTCAAACAACACAACAATAAAACATTATCAGACACATTACCGTTTCCCACATATCACGATTTAATTTGCGATGCGCTTCTGCCTAGCTTCTCACGTGGGTCCCAACACAAGCACTGAATCCCTCTTGTCCCTGCTGGTGTCAATGACAAGCTTTGGCAACAATGCCTCGAATCAAATTACAAGCGCCGGCGTGCTATTTAAATTGTTCGAATAGTTTTAATGACAGCAGGATGACAACCTATCTTTATTGTTTCACCCCGATCCATCTAGTTTTAGAGTTAAATTCTTGTCCACGTAAAATGTTCAAGATTTTGACATGTGTTTTGGAGTAAGCAGCATCTTCCTATATGTAATCTCAGAAAATATGCAATCTCTGACGTTTAACGTCGTAGTATAATTAGGCTTTTGGACTCAGGATAATAGAGAACCTGCATTTGCGCTGCACATGTCTCTAGGGAGGGTTCTAGTAGCAGCAGACCTGCCTGACGTGTAGGCGTTCGATAAGGATATCAAGAGAGGCGTGTGCATGCCATATGAGGCCACCGATTCATCTCCATCCGTCTTGGAACTTATGACAGCTCAACATCGCACACTCCAACAGCACTGGCTCTTATCGGGCGAGCCCAAACGCATCCTCTGCGATCCACTGTACTGGGACTACATGCACGTGATTCACGCTGTCAGTGGATAACTTTCTAATAAGGGCAGTATCCAAGCTGCAACACCAAAAACCGAGTAAAAATGGCTTTAATGTGTAATGCGTCTGTTCTGTCACTCATTGAAATCATTTATCCGCAAAACGCTGAATTTGTGCACAGCCTGAAGACTAGAGAAGAGCGCAAGTCACGAAAGAAACATTGCTGTCTAACAGACAAATGTGACCAATAGGTTCACAAGATTCATAAATGTATTATTTGGCAGAAACCTAAACATTTGCTTGAGAGAATATATGTTTACTCTTGTGGTACTCACAGATTAATATTTCCCAAAAGTTGCTGTTTTGTCATACAGTTTTACCTTTTCGTCATCGAAGTGAAAATGAGGACTTCCTCAGAAGTGACTACAACGCAGAGGATTGGAAAGTAAGCATTTTTGACAAGGGCAACGTCAGGACATGCTACTTCATTTTCGGTGTGTTCGCAGTACAGTAGTGCAGTTTCAAAAGCCAAAGAGATCACACTATCAAATGATGTAAGGCGAATATTATCTTTTTAACCAGGTATTTACCACATATACGTTAAGATGCTTAGATCTCGATGATAAAAATTGGTTGTAGATAAAAGAGAAAAGATGCACGATGAAATATCGAACATACAACGTGACTTGTAATTCATACAAGCGCACAAAGTCAACAAGACGTCCGGCATAGTGTGGACTGTCTAGAAAATTATATTTTTCTGTTATACGGTACTGTTTCTTCAACAGCTTGTGCTCCTTTAATTTTTATAAAAAAATGTAACTAGCTGGGAGTGGTAAGGTGCCAGGCTACAAAAACGCAACATTTCATCCATAAAACACAATTTAGTAAAGGTTTTCTGCAAAATACTTGTAGATTTCTTTTTTCAGACGTGAAAATTAAAGAAATTGCAGGAGAATTACCAATGAAGCACTAATATTTGAAATTTAAACAATTTTCAGTTAAGGTTTAGAACAATGGCGTTGTATCGATCTTCTCTCAAAATAATTTCAACAAGACAGTCTGAAAATTACACCATTATTAGAACAGACAGAAAACTCTCAGTTAAAACGTTATCCAAAGAAAAATCCATCAATAGTCAACACAGCTGTGAGCTGCAAGCCCAACAAATCATACAACCAATGGATAATCGTAACACATTGGCGTTAGATAAATCGGAAAAATAATACTTCAGCTCTGTAGATAAACTAGAAATGACTCTAGCAAATCAGACAACCAATGGATAATCATAACACATTGGCCTTAGATAAATCGGAAAAGTAATAGTTCAACTCTTTAGATAAACTAGAAATGACTCCGGCTGATTGCATAAAAGGACGTATAAACAAAATTTAAACAACAAGTAATAGTTCAACTCTTTAGATAAACTAGAAATGACTCCGGCTGATTGCATAAAAGGACGTATAAACAAAATTTAAACAACAATGGATGATGAATTATCAATTATATAACGTGACTTTTAGTTTATCACTTTGCAAGCACATAGATATCAGCCATTGAGTGGGAATTGTCTAGAAAGATATATTTTTCTGTCACACGGTACTGTAGTGTTTGGGATGCGCAACATGTCGGATTGAAAGAAGACATCGAAGCTATTCAGAGGCGACCTGCTAGCTATGTTACCGGTATATTCATCTGCACGCAAGTGTTACGGATATGCTTCAGAAGTTCAAGTGGGAATCCCTGGATGGAAGAAAACATTCACATCCAAGTACACTACCAAGAAAATTTAGAGAACCGCTGTAAGTAGGCCGTTTAGGTTTTTACGTTGGTAACGTCACGTAGCGCTCTGTATGAAAATCACTGACTGTGCTGTGTGCAGTCTGTGGCTGTTTGGCGTTGTTGGAATAATAGCTATTGTAGTGTTGGGCAGTTGGATGTGAAGAGCGCGTAGCGTTGCGCAGTTGGAGGTGAGCCGCCAGCAGTGGTGGATGTGGGGAGAGAAATGGCAGAATTTTGAGAGCGGACGATCTGGACGTGTGTCCATCAGAAAGAGTAAATTTTTAAGACTGGATGTCATACATATATATATATATATATATATATATATATATATATATATAATGGCTTTTGAACACTATTAAGGTAAATAAATTGTTTGTTCTCCATCAAAATCTTTCATTTGCTAACTATGCCTATCAGTAGTCAGTGCCTTCAGTAGTTAGAATACTTTATTTAGCTGGCAGTATTGGCGCTCGCTGTATTGCAGCAGTTCGAGTAACGAATATTTTTGTGAGGTAAGTCATTCATGAAAGGTATAGGTTATTGTTAGTCAGGGCCATTCTTTTGTAGGGATTATTGAAAGTCGGATTGTGTTGCGCTAAAATATTGTGTGCCAGTTTAGTGGTGATCAGAATAAGTAAAGAGAGAAATGTCTGAGTACGTTCAGTTTTGCTCAGCTGTTTGAAAATCAAATAACGTAAGAAGTTTACCAGCGCAGTAATTTATAATTTTCTAAGGGGATGTTTCAGACCGCCATTTCAAGCTGACTGCAGAAAGATCCCACTGTCGCCAAGATATATTTTGCGTCGGTACCACGAAGATAAGATAGGAGAAATTAGGGCTCATACTGAGGCATAAGGATAGTCGTTTTACCCTCGCTATATCCGTGGATGGAACAGGAAAACAAACAACTAGTTGTGTTACAGGGTACGCTCCGCCACGCACCATACGGTGGCTTGCGGAGTACGAGGGTAGAGGTAGCTGCAGAATCGCCTCAAGGCTACCACTAACAAAAAACGACAATTCCATTATTCCTGAATGCCAAATTAAATGATCCAAAGACAGCGCAAGTCGTGGTAAATTAAAAACCGGGGCTAAACCCGCTAAACAAGGATGGCTATGTCATGAACAGACAGAAAACTTCAGCACTGTAGGTTAGCCAGCTGTAAAGAACCAAATTAGCTCAGACGTAAATCACGTATTATAATGATCCCTTCAATTCAGCAGGTAGCTCCAGATGTTCATACCGTCTACACACTACTGTCCTCAACACGACGGGCACCAACAACTATGATTCAATAACTCTACTTTGCCCGTCCATTCCGTAACGATAAATAGCACATTAAGCTGCAGGTTGGTATCCCTCCACTGTCTAGGGCGTCTCCAGACATTTATTCGGCCTGGAATTTCATTGCCTGGAGAAGAATTGCCTTCAGTGATGAGTTCCAGTTCGAATTGAGCCCCGATGACCAGCGAAGATGTGTCTGGATGTGACCTGGACAGCAATGGAATACCATCCTGACTGTGGCCCGCTTTACAGAAGTGAGGTCTTGGGTGCCTTTCATAGCAGGACCCCTTTGAATGTCAACCGTGGAACCCCTACAACGCAGCGGCATGTAAACGATATTCTATGCCCAGTTTTGTTGCCCTTCGCGGCAGGCCATCGTGGGCTCGCATTTCAGTAAGATAATGTCCTCCCGCACACGGAGTGAGTTTCTAATTGAATGAGTTTTATCTATAGTGGATGCTGTTGAACTCCGTGACTGTTCCTGTAAAGGTTGCAGAATAATTTCCGCTCCCAGTCACAATAAAAGATTATTTATTTGTCACACGGCCGGTTTCGGGCTTATGCCCATCCTCAGGCATTTATACATCGATGTACATGTTTATATTGCTGGAGATCACTGTATAAATACAAAAAAAAATTTATTTGCTGGCGACTAAACAGATACAAGTGGTACAACTGTAAGTGAAAGGCGGCATTTGTCGAAAATATGTCGGTACTTGCATAAAAGTGAAGCATAATTATTGTAATTACGCTGTGGTGACAGGTTCTAATGCTAATCTTCGCGCTTTTCGAACCGTACATTGGATAGCGAGGTCGCCAGATCTCTCCCAATACTGAACGTTTGGAGCGTTGTGGGAAGGCGCTCCAAACAATTTGGGATTTTGACGGCCTAACGCGCTTGTCGGACAGAATTTTCTACGATATTCGTCACGAAGACAGCCAGTAACTACATTAATCAAAGCCAAGCCGAATATCTGCTTGCGTAAGGGCCAGACGTAGACCAAAGCGTTATTAACTTTCTCAATTTGTAAAGCTCTTTCGCTCGAATAAATCATAATTTTTCCTGAAATCGTTGTCATTTGTTTACCTGTACAGATACATCTACCGATTTCCGTTTCATTCTGTGAATTAGTTCGTAATGGGTCATTATTTTTTTTTTTGTTTATTTTGTCTAAGTCGTTCAATACGTGAATTGAGTCGAAAATTAAACCGAGAACGAGTACGATGTTTCCTCCGCTATGCACCGTTCAATATCCTGAGGTGTAGGAGCAGATTTACAGAAGAAGACAAAATATGAAGGGGTTCTGGGGCGAGAGGAATATAAGATGCTCAAATTACTGGAGCTACACAACAGCAGTCGCCTTAAATCAATGCAATGAACGTGAGCATTTCAGTTGGTTTCACAGCCAGAGTGCTCAGGTATCATTATCATGTATAAAGAACTGAAGGTTGATTGGTGTTACAATGGAAAGGAGAGAGCAGGTACCAAGTCATAATTGTCACATCGAAAAAAATTAAGTTACTGTATTAAATTTTTATTGTTTCGTTTATTAATGAAATTAAAAATGGAAGATGAACTGCAGCCATTGATAACCGGTTTCTGCATTTGATGGGGAACAAAGCTGCGACAATATAAGCTGAGTAGATGGAAGTGTGCGGCTACAATGCACCATCATGTGACACAGTGCTTCGGTGGCACGGACGCTTCCAATGATGTCCGACAAGTCGTAATGTTGAATAATAAAGTGACGGACCATCCCTCTGTGAAAAAGGAGGAACCGCAAGAGCACACCTTGGTGGTCGAAGTCCGATGTATCACAAACGGAGCGATAGAAACAAAAAGCGAAAGTCAGCCAAGTATCAGCTTTTAATATCTTGCACGAAATTTCGAACAAGCTACAGGTCGCCATCCTTTGGTTTTCGTGACTGCTAACACTCATTGAAAACGCCCGCCGAACCACAGTCACAGAGAAAGTATTGCAACTGTGAAAGTCCAGTCCGGATTACGTCTGTAGCTATCTGATCTCCAAGGACGAGTACTAGGTGAGTCATGATAGCGAGGCAAAGACGTGTTTCTTGGAAGCGCTGTGGGAGGTGTACGCCACCGAATCATGACGAGATTATGACAGGCTGTAAAGTACGAAGGAATAGGGGAAACTACCGAAATGTTAACGGTTATGCTCCACAATGCCCCAGTTCATTCCACAGAAAACGCAACCCCACACTCGGCTTCCTTGTGCTATCTTACCTTACACTGATCAGCCAAAACGTTATGACCACTGCCCACCGCGAAATCTGACGCCACCTGGTGACGTTGCGGACACGTGATGCGACAACAAAAGTGTGTAAGCGGTGCAGACACGGGTGGGGGATCACCCTCGATAATACATGGGCTGCAAAAAAATTGATGATGACAAAGGGCAGGTTATTATTACGCAGAGTCTGTGAACGAGTATCTCGAAAATGTTTGCATGCTTCTGTCGTAAGCATCTACGGAAAGAAATAGAGGGGCAGTGAAAATACCAGTAGGCGCCAAATGGTTCAACGTCCACTACTCTTCACAGAACGTAGGGTTCGGAGGCTGGTCTGCTTTGTAAAGTGGGACATATAGTGATCTGTGGCATCTCTGCCGAAAGAGCAAAATGCCGGTGCACACAGAAATGTTCCAGAGCACACGGTTGCGCAGCAGACCATCCCTACGTGTTCACATGTTGATCTGACGACATCGCCAGTTACGGTTGCAGTGAGCATTGGACCGTCGAGATTAGATCGTGGATCAATGGAAACGTGTCGGCTTTTCCCGTGAATCACGTTTTTCTACACTAGGTTGCTGGACTTCTCCACAAACGCCGTTATCAAGGTGATCGGTGAGTCGAAATGTGCAGCGCGCCACGGCCGCAGGCTGGTAGGAGCATATTATGCTATGGGAGGCATTCTCCTACGCCTGCATGCGGCCTATGGTAGTAATCAAAGACATGCTGATAGGTGCGAAACACCTGCATCCCTTCGTGCTTCATATCTTCCCCGACGGCGATATTATCTTTCAGCAGTATAAATCTCCGAGTCTCGAGCCAGAACCGAGATACAGTGGTTTGAGGGGCATTGCAGTGAACTCAGGTTGATGTCTCGGTGACTAAATCCGCCTTAAGTAAATCCTATCGGTTGTAGATATACCTGATCTGAAACCAAATTGTTGTTTCTAATTAGTGCAAATTTTTTAAGGTGATTGACAATCCTGACGTATATTAATTTTTCGAAGACTTTATAAAATGCTGTTACAAGAGAGATAATGCTAAGGAAGCAAACACTTTTGCGCTATCGGTTCAAAAGAGAACACCCAAACCACGACAGGCAAAAGTTAGTAGAGATTCGAGCATCTGTATAAACATCGATAGATAGGCGTGTGACGAGGGCCTCCCGTCGGGTAGACCGCTCGCCTGGTGCAAGTCTTTCGATTTGACACCACTTCGGCGGCTTGCGCGTCGATGGGGATGAAATGATGATGATTAGGACAACACAACACCCAGTTCCTGAGCGGAGAAAATTTCCGACCCAGCCGGGAATCGAACCCGGGCCCTTAGGATTGACAGTCTGTCACGCTGACCATTTTTTTTTGTTTTTTGTTTTTTTTGGTAGTTCGTTGCCTTTGGTCTGGGCGGACGTCACAAGACATCCGTTCAAGTTGATCGTTGATTCCCTGACTCAGTTTTTTTTTATTACAGAGAGCTTTGCAAAATATCTTTCCGAGAATCTGAGATAATTGTTCTCCTATGTAAAACCGCTAGGCGCATCGAACGCTGTAATTCTGGTCCTATGTAAAATCACTAAGCAGATCGGTCGCTATAATTCTGGTCCTATGTGAAATCACTAAGCGGATCGAAACGCTTCTATCCAGTCACTGTGCCCGCTCGCTGTATAAAATCGTCTGATACATCTTCGTTGTGACAAGTTACGTGTCGCTGACTCACCGGTTTGACGTTACAGCAGTGTTACCACTACTTCGTATCCAGCCCCTGCAGGTCTGCGACAAGTCATACACTGTTGGGAAAGCTGCGTTACATTGAAGAGAGAATTTACGCCGAGTTTCACGGTCGCTGCTTTTTTTTCCAAGGTGATAATTGCAACTTCATGACTACTCCTGGTAGACGTGGTTGGACGCTGCGGGGAGAGAGCGCCGTCCTACGGAGATGGAGCGGCCGCTCGCGGACAGCAGGTAGCGGCGCCCCCGGGGCTGCTGCTGTTGGTATCTGTTTGCCTTCCGGCGCGCAGCGGCGTCGCGACGCTGGGCGTCCGGACTGGCCGGCGGCGGCGACGGAGGCGGCGGGCGCCCAGGGAAATGAGGCGGAAGCCGGGCGCGCATTCTGATGGTAATCCCGGCGCATCCATCACGGCTGGCAGCCGGCTCAGAGCCGCGGCCACAATGGGCGGCGGGACAAAGGCGCCGGCGACAGCCCCGCTATCTGCGCGGGACAGCGCCCGGGGTCATCCCAGACCACCGCCACGTGACCTCCGGTCGGCTGTCCCCGCCGATCCGCCTCTGCGGTCCATTATATCCAGCACACCACACGATATCAGGTATCTTATCTTGAGCACAATACTTGTTGCTACGTTGTTGTGCTTCCTGTGTTACCATCAACTCCAAAGTTTCACTTCTTCAACGACGAGAATTTGCAATGGGTACCAGTAGGTAGCACCAGGTAATTGTATTGTAAGTACACTGCTGTCCAATCAAATTGTGACACCATGAAGATAGCATACAATAATAATGAAACTGGTATGAAGCACGGTTACTAGAATACGTGGTAGGGATCATTAGGGGTATGTGCACTTCGATTGTTTTCCCATAATATTGGTCTCAATTTCGACCCATATCCCGCCTTAAATAATATTGCTGCAGGAGTTTACATGTTAGTCCATAACCGTAGCTGAGTGGTCAGTATAGATCGCTACCTTGGATAGGACTTGGGTTTGAATACAGGGGCTGCGAAGAGTTTTTTGTTGGTGAGAGTACATTTATGGGGCGCTCGACATATCCGTCTTAGATCGTATTGCCACTTTAGATGTCATCTTGTATCACCAACGAAACTTGCCAGTGCACCATTATACATCTACCACACCCCAACTATGAGGCGTGGGTGAAATTTGAGCCCAGTTCAACGGGAACTCAATCGAAAATTTTATATTTACAACATATTTACACTAATTCGGACAATATTTCATAGTGAAGTGGCTCATAACGATATATTAACAGTTATCTTACGGACCGCTCTTTTACAGACACATGTTTACTCTGCTATTACCATATACTTTATGTCGCGGTAGTTTTCGTTATTGACTATGATACACGGTGTACATCCAGAATAACGTACTATATTTACACAACAGGAGTAGTGTTGCGGTCTGAGGCGCTGCAGTCATGGACTGTGCGGCTGGTCCGGCGGAGGTTCGAGTCCTCTCTCCGGCATGGGTGTGTGTGTTGGTCCTTAGGATAATTTAGGTTAAGTAGTGTGTAAGCTTAGGGACTAATCACCTTAGCAGCTAAGTCCCATAAGATTTCACACAGATTTGAACATTTTTGAGTAGTGTTGCGAACTGGAGAGAACCGAAGCAGCAGAGGGCGCCAGCAGAAGTCAGACGAAAACAACAGTTGAGGGCAAATGAAGTCCTTAGAATTGCGTTTTAGAAGTAAATGATAGTACAGTAACATATTTACGTACAGACTTTCTCTAAAATAACACAGACACTTAGTTTTAGATACTTGTTGTTTATCTTTATAATCAGGATTTAACTCGTGATAATTATACGGGTTGAGTAAATATTTAAATTTTGTGCAAGTGGACCTGCCATGTAAGATAATTCATTTATTAATTCAAATTTACTGGCACTCCACAATTCTTAGAGTTATTTATTTTAAATCATAATTATCGCCTATTCGATAATGCAGACAAGTTCGCGACTCTCCCCTCGTTAAACTGACCAAACAACGGAGAATCGAATATTTAACACTTTTCGAGTGGGAAAATGGTTTATTACAAGATGATAGTAACTCTCATTTCAATGAAAAACTGGCAGGTACAAGAACCAGCACAGCATTCGCAACAAGTTGTTGAGTGTACGTCTTAAATATTGTTTGCGAAAAATTAAAATCATTTCTTGCCTATTCATACAGATTTAACGCCCATGTGTTTTTGGGTCAGTTTCTCACACTATTTTCAGGTTTAGAACAGGTGCCAGATATAAAAGTACATTGAGTTGCACATAATATGTAAATGGAAAACGATACATTCCTTGTCTCCTCTAAACGAAAAGAATAACGACACAGTACCGATAAGCAGAAGAATTCTTATAATTTTATCTCTGTGGGAAGTTGCTAGTACTCACAATAGACATTAAAAAAATTGAATTCCGCAAAAAAATCATCTCAGAAATTCCTTCTAGTAAAGAAAGAAGTTTCGTTAATATGAATCAAAAACAATCCTGAAACAATATTTTCTGACTAATAGGTTATAAGCCTGAGTTCGGTTTGGGGCGGCCGAGGGGTGAGTGGACTGCTGTAGCCTGTTGTGGGGTTGTGAACCACTGAGGGCTACGGCAGGTGCGAAGCCTCTCGGTCGTTTCTGTCCCCAGTTCGATACATACATACATACATACAACTAGTAGGTTATTTTATTTTTCCTATAAATTTCATATACACAACAGAAACCCACAACAGAGACTTTCGTCATCGATAATATATTCTCCTTCAATATTTACAAAAGTTTGCCAACGCCGCGGTAACCTTTCGATTTCACGACTGTATAAATCACGAGGTTTTGAGGCGAAGAACTCGTCAAGGCACGTTCGGAGCTCATTTTCAGCCGGAAAGGAAGTTTCTTGAAGTTGTTCAATAGAAAGCGGAAAAGATGAAAATCTGAGGGCGAAAGATCAGATGAATAAGATGGGTGCGCAATTACGCAACCCAACCCCTGTCCAGTATTTTTAGTCAGTCTGGTTGAACGCGGGCGTGCGTTATCGTGGAGTATCACTTCACCTAGTAATCCTGGCCGTCGTTCATGAACTGCGTCTGTAAGACATGTCAGTTGTTAGCATTAAACGTCAGCATTGATGATTACACCTCGGGGAAGCAATTCGTAGTACACCACACCGCCGCTGTTCCGCCAGATACATAACATATTTTGTGAATGCTCCCACGTCTTCGTACGGGGAATTGCTCCTTTGCTTGGCCTCAGCCTTCCTTTCCCTTAACATAAAGACACCGTTTCTCGTGACCAGTAGCGATACAGGATGGGAATGGTCAGTCTTGTTCACGAGGCAATGGACGACGAGCGAGCAGAGATGCACATATCACCACCCGCTGATTTTTGTGATTTTGGCTTACAGCATGCGGTACCGTCCGACTTCTAAACCTTTCCACGGTGGCGGAATGATCACAGATCATTAGTTTTGCCAATTCTCGAGTACAGGGATGTGGATCACTGTACATTAATGCGGTAAAACGATCTTCACCAAACCTACAAGATCTCCCTGAACGTGGACAGGCAGTGAAGTCAAAACGATCCCCCGTAAAAGTAGAAAACAATTTTCTTGGCGTGCTCTGTTCAATGACGTTATCCCCATACACGGCACAAAAGTTTCTGGCTACCTCCGCTGCTGTCATCCCTCTACTAAACTCAAAGAGAACTGTACGTCGCAAATGTTCCGATTGCCCCATTTGACACTCCATTTTCTACCAACCACAGCTCCGATTACTACTATCTCCAACTGACAGAAAGGCAATATGTAAACTCAAATAGCAACAGTGAAGTACAAATAAGAATTATAATCTATAAATGAACCCATAACAACCGGAATACCAACATGCAAAACAGAAACGCTACGAACATATTCACCAAGATAGTACTTCAATCATAAGTAGATCCGGTTGAAGCACTAAGTAAATGTTCAGACAACGAGATCCATCGTCAGTGTGAAAGAGGATCGCTGGATCTGCGACCCAAAATGTTCTGTACCAAATTACTTGTCTCAAAATATCATGAAAACGTTTGAAAGTTTGCACTACGCAATGTTACACGCTGTAGACCTACATAAGAATGATTACGGCACACGACCATCTTCCTACTTTTAGTCTAGTCTTTGCACACACATACACACCCACACACACACACACACACACACACACACACACACACACATATATATATATATATATATATATATCCTACTTTTAGTCTAGTCTTTGCACGCACATAGACACCCACCCACACACACACACACACACCCACACACACACACACACACACACACACACACACACACACACATATATATGTGTGTGTGGGTGTGTATGTGTGTGCAAAGACTAGACTAAAAGTAGGAAGATGGTCGTGTGCCGTAATCATTCTTATGTAGGCCTACAGCGTGTAACATTGCGTAGTGCAAACGTTCAAACGTTTTCATGATATTTTGAGACAAGTAATTTGGTACAGAACATTTTGGGTCGCAGATCTAGCGATCCTCTTTCACACTGACGATGGATCTCGTTGTCTGAACATTTACTTAGTGCTTCAACCGGATCTACTTATGATTGAAGTACTATCTTGGTGAATATGTTCGTAGCGTTTCTGGGTGGTCTGGAATTCCCGTTGCAGACTTGTAGGACTTGTAGAGGGGAGTGAGTACATCGTATTTTGAATAGGAACCCATGTCCGGAAACGTCATCCAACGAGACTACAGAGCGTCAAAGTTATAGGATAGGCGAGGGCGTCTGTAAATGTACGTATACACGGGGTGATTCTGTGATGATGTTACAGACTTTCTAGGATGATGGAGAACGATAAATGTATTAATTTGAAGTAAGGATCCCCGTACCGGAAACGAGCGAGTCGAAAGTTATAAAGAAAAACCGTTCTGATACCTCTGACAGTAGTATACATGTACCGGTTCTTGTGTTGCGAAGAATGTGGGTTGGTAACTTTCAATGGTGGCAGTGTGGACGAAAACGAGAAAAAATGTCCAATAAACGTGGGCTGTAAAGTGTATACCTAAACAGCTATGAACACTTGTTCAGTAGAGGAGATTTGTTTCACATTAGCTAAGATGAACGACTGGTCATAGCTCCTCAGGTATGCAATTTAGAGCCCACGTTTATTGGACATTTTTTCTCGTTTTTGTCCACACCACCACCACTGAAAGTTACCAGCCCTGCACTCTTTGCAACAAAAGAACCGGTACATGTATTCAACTGTCAGAGGTACAGAACGGTTTTCGTTTAAAACTTTCGACTCTTTCGTTTCCGGTACAGGGATCCTTACTTCAAATTAATACATTTACCGTTCTCCATCATCCTAGAAAGTCTGTAACGTCATCACGGAATGACCGCTTGTATACGTACATCTACAGACGCCGGCCCATATAACTTTGAGACTCTGTAGTATCGTTGGATGACGTTTCCGGACACGGGTTCCTATTGAAAATACGATGTACTCGCTCCCCTCTACAAGTCCTAGAAATCTGTAACGGGAGTTTCCGACCACCCTGTATATACCTGTACACACCCGGTACCCTGAGGCAGAGAGTAAAATATGAAGGAGAAGTTGATGATAACTATTTTAGGTATGTTTGTTACAAGCACAAAATCATCAGCTACCTAAAACCAAAGTAATTATAAAAATTAGACGTTCAGTGCGCTGACAAATAACTGACCGAGTAGGCAATCAGATTACGGAGTGAAACGAGGACGCAAAATTCCTCGGAGCGTGAGGTGGGCTCCCTCAGTCCTCCCTTTGCAAGCAACTTACTTTTAAAGAAAGTTCCCGCTCCGCCGTCGTCGCAGAATCTCTTCTAAAGTGCGGCTTGCCTGCCACCTCCGGAACGTACCTGCAAGGCAAAGAGTCCTGCCGCCCGGAGCACCTGATTACTGAGTTTTTCCCCTTTCTTTTTTATTTCTGCCGCCCCCTTTTTTCCTTTTTCCGTCTCCTCACTTTCCTTCATTACCGGCTCGGAGCCAAGATGGCCGCATAATTGTCAAAAGGGATGAGCTACCTTTGGCTAATACCGAGACACATCCGCAGAGCGCAGAGTGCTGGATTAGGGCTCCGCCAGAGGCCGCCGACGTCGTCCGGAATACATTAAGGGCGGCCGGGTGGCCGTCCAACTCATCGGCAAGTACGCCACCTTCGGACACACTGTCAGCGAGAGCGTCGCCCTATACCGCATCTCTGTCTTGACACAGTCACACGCTTGTCGAGAAATAGCCTCCCCAGAAGTTCTGTATTCATTCATTCATTGTATTCTGTAGATCCCATCAAGAAGGAGAATCTTTCTGGAAAGTGGAACGAGTCGAAGTAGACTATCTGGTCGAAGATATCCGGACACCTATCAATGTGATGTGTGTCCATATTCACCTTTACCACGGGTTTCACTGTGCTGCGGGCACTTTCAGCGAGGTTTGTTAATGCCTGTGGAGGAATGGCAGCCCATTCTTCCAGAACAGACAAACCCAGAGGAGCTAGTGATGTTGGACGCTTGGGTCTGGAACGAAGTCGATGTTCTAATTCATCCTAAAGTTGTTGCGTTGGGTTAAAATCTGGATTCTGCGCAAACTAGTTCATTTCAGGGAAGTTGTTGTCCAAAATCTTTGCCCCAAATATGTTGCTTTAAGACAGGGTGCAGCACCACGCTGATACAATCATCGTGTATGCATTACAGATTGCTGCAAAATGGGTTCATATCCTTTTGAAGTTAGAGTCTTCTGCAGCACAGTAAGGAGACCACAATCATACTGAAGTGACGAAAGTCATGGGGTACCTCCTAATATCGTGTCGGACGTCCTTTTGCCCAGCTTAATGCAGCATCTCGACGTGGCATGGACTCAACAAGTCTTTGGAAGTCCCCTGCAGAAATACTGAGCCATATTGTCTCTATGGCCTTTCAGAATTGCGAAAGTATTGCCGGAGCAAGATTATGTGCAAGAACTGACCTCTCGATTACGTCCCATAAATGTTCGATGGGGTTCATGTCGGCCGATTTGAGTGGAGAGGTCATTCATTCGATTTGTCCAGAGTGTATTTCAAACAAATCGTGAACAGCTGTAGCTCGGTGATATTTTTAGGTACTTGGAGTCCATAAGTAACTGAAAATGGTCTCCAAGTAGCCGACATAAACATTTCCGGTCAATGACCGGCTCAGTTGTACCAGAGGATCCAGTTCATTCCATGTAAACACAACTCACACCATTATGAAGCCACCATCAGATTTCACAGTTCCTTATTGACAACTTGGGGCCATGGCCTCTGTTGTACGCACCACACTCAATCCTTACCGGCAGCACGTGTGGATGAAAATCCTTCGTCAAGATCACAAATACTCTTTACTGATTAACAAGATAGTAACTGTTCTCGAAAGAACGGATACCATTGATGAGCGTGCAGCTTCTCTAGAATAAATGATAATTATTTGAAACCCTCGGCTGCCGACAGGTGTTGTATCAATGGTATCTGTTCTCTCGAGAACAGTTACTACCTTCATATATAGTTAAATGGCTACCGTCCATTGACCATCGTGTGTGTGGAAGCGCACGGGTTGCCCGAACTCTTAAGGGAATCGTCACCTTAGTGTGCGCGAGTAATGAGTGGATGGGCAAATATCTATTAGGAATATTACGTCTGTAGATTGTGGACAGTTGGGAATGTGGGTCTCACGGGAAGCGTTCAAGGGATAAGTCCCTGCAGTCGCGCTATTCATGTGTGTCCTCGGTGGCTCAGATGGATGCCGGCACGGTAGCTCAGCGTGTTCCGTCAGAGGGTCAGCTACCCTCTGTAACAAAATCTGAGTGAACGGATCAACGAAGAACCTAAAGTGTCATCGGACCTATATATATAAAAGATGGATAGGGTGTCTGCCATGTAAGCAGGAGATCCCGGGTTCGAGTCCCGGTCGGGGCACACATTTTCAGCTGTCCCCATCGAGGTGTACCAACAACACCTGTCGACAGCTGAGGGTCTCAATTAATTATCATCTTTACTGATTACCGGTTTCGTCTCATTACCGATCTACCTTCAGATCAATCTAAAATGTTATTCAGTGCGTGACACTCATTGCACATCGTCGTATTTTTCAGATAAAAGTCGATATAGTTAAATAAAGAATCCTAAATTGAAGATCCTAGTTGGTTATGTAAACTGGCAACTAAGGTTTCCACTTTAAGATTTTTATGTAACTCAGGTGACTTAGCTCTAAGAAATACGACAATGTGTAATGAGTGTCAAGCATTGAATAACATTTTAGATCGATCTGAAGAGGGTTCGTTAAAGAGCCGAAACCGGTAATCAGTTTTAAAAAAACTGCGATTTTGACGAATGATATTAATCCACACATGTTTCAAATTAACAAACTGCATATTCCCCCACCCCATTGACAATGTCAAAGAATAACCTACCATCGGCTCTTACCAACTGAAATCGGGTCTCCTCTGGCCAACCCACGGTTTTCCAGTCGTCCAGGACCCACCCGAAATGGTCACGAGCACGGGAGGGGTCCTGTGTGGGATGTCATGCTATTAGCAACGGCACCCGCGTCGGTGGTGTGGTGCCATAGCCCATTAACGTCAAATTTTGTCGACTGTCCTAACGAATACGTTCGTCGTATGTCCCACATTGATTTCTGCGTTTATTTCACGAAGTGCCGCTTGTCTGTTAGCACTGACAACTCTACGTAAACGCCGCTGCTCTCGGTCGTTAAGGCCATCGGACACTGCCTTGTCCGCAGTGAGAGGTAATGCCTGAAATTTGTTACTTTCGGCGCACTCCTGGCTCTGTTGACACTGTGGATCTCGGGATACTGAATTCTCTAACGATTTACAAAATGGAATGTCCCATGTATCTAAGCCGAACTACCGTTTCCCGTTCAGAGTCTGTTAATCCGCGTAGTGCGGCTGTAATCAGGTCGGAAAAGTTTTCACATGAATCAACTGAGTAAAAATGACAGTTCAGACAATGCACCGCGCTTTTATATCTTGTATAAGCAATACTACCTCTATCTGTATATGTGCATATCGCTGTCCCATGAGTTTAGTCACCTCAGTGTATGGTGGCATGCAAAGTCCTCCGGGCATTCAACAAACCCAAACCAAATGGAATTGTCACAACATATAACGTGATTAATACACTGGCGTCACTATTGTAAGTAGACTGTTTAGGTTTTTATGTTGGTAACACCACGTAGTGCTCTGTATAAAAATCGCTGACTGCGCTGCGTGCTGTCTGTAGCTGGTTATACTCGTTGTTGGAATATTCGCTTGTGTAGTGTTGGGCAGTTGAATCTGAGCCGTGGTCATGGCGGAGGTTCGAGTCCTCTCTCGGGCATGGGCGTGCGTGTTTGTCCTTAGGATGATTTAGGTTAAGAAGTGTGTAAGCTTGGGGACTGACGAACTTAGCAGTTAAGTCCCATAAGATTTCACACGCATTTGAACATTTGATTTTTGATCTGAGCCGCCAGCAGTGGTAGATGTGGAGAGAGAGATGCCAGAGTTTTGTGAGGTTACTATGAACGAACGATCTGGACGTGTGTCCGTCAGAAAAAGGAAATTTGTAAGACTGGATGTCATGAACCGAGAATATATATATATATATATATATATATATATATATATAATGGCTTTTGAACACTATTAAGGTAAATGCATTGTTTGTTCTCTATCAAAATCTTTCATTTGCTAACTACGCCTATCAGTAGTTAGTGCCTTCAGTAGTTAGAATCTTTTATTTAGCTGGCAGTATTGGTGCTCGCTGTATTGCAGTAGCTCGAGTAACGAAGATTTTTGTGAGGTAAATGATTCATGAGAGGTATAGGTCAATGTTAGTCAGGGCCATTCTTTCATAGGGATTCTTGAAGGTCAGATTGCGTTGCGCTAAAAATATTGTGTCAGTTTAGTGAGTATCACAATAAGTAAAGAGAGAACTGTGTGAGTACGTTCAGTTTTGCTCAGCTGTTTGAAAATCAAATAACGTAAGAGTTTTACGAGCACAGTCTTTATTTTCATTCAAAGGAGACGTTTCATTATCTACAACACCCCAAGCGTCGCTTATCATTGACTATAGAAATATGTGGCTTGTGCGGAGCTGCTTGTCCATTTTACTTCATTCTTTTTAATGACTCATGCACGGTTATTGCGCTACTAACGTGGCTGGTTAGAACTCCGGATTCATTCCTTCCACTGATGATACGCGAGTTTTTACAACTACCGTCGGCAGTGCTTTCCGATTCCTGTCCGCCAGCTCACGAAGTCTACCTGGTCTTGCTGTGGTAGTTCCTTCACGTTTCCACTTCACAGTCACGTTTCCACTTCACAGTCACAATAGATCTGGGCAGATTTAGAAGGGCTGAAACTCCGCTGACAGATTTTTTACGAGTGTGAGATCTAATGACTAGTCCACGTTCGAAGTTACTGACCTCTCCTGATTGATCCATTCTGCTGTTACTGTTGCCCCGCTGACAATATAACACTCCCCGCTATATTTTATACTTGTGGGTCTACCTTTCGTGAGATCTGGTGGTCAATTGGGTATCTCATAGCAGTATCCAAACAGTTTTGATCAGATAGTATATATTACCACGTAGTACTCTTTTTAAATTTATTCATCTCTGGACATAAACCGTGCATCCAGCTACTATCTGCTTCACTTACACGTACTCGAAAGTGATGAAAGAAGCATCATGTTGGTTTATTATACGACACAAAACATTCATTACATGTTGTTGTTGTTGTTGTTGTGGTCTTCAGTCCTGAGACTGGTTTGATGCAGCTCTCCATGCTACTCTATCCTGTGCAAGCCTTTTCATCTCCTAGTACCTACTGCAACCTACATCCTTCTGAATCTGCTTAGTGTATTCATCTCTTGGTCTCCCTCTACGATTTTTACCCTCCACGCTCCCCTCCAATACTAAATTGGTGATGCCTTGATGCCTCAGAACATGTCCTACCAACCGATCCCTTCTCTTCTCCCCAATCCTATTCAATACGTCCTCATTAGTTACGTGATCTACCCATCTAATCTTCAGCATTCTTCTGTAGCACCACATTTCGAAAGCTTCTATTCTCTTCTTGTCCAAACTATTTATCGTCCATGTTTCACTTCCATACATGGCTACACTCCATACAAATACTTTCAGAAATGACTTCCTGACACTTAAATCAATACTGGATGTTAACAAATGTCTCTTCTTCAGAAACGCTTTCCTTGCCATTGCCAGCCTACGTTTTATATCCTCTCTACTTCGACCATCATCAGTTATTTTGCTCCCCAAATAGCAAAACTCCTTTACTACTTTAAGTGCCTCATTTCCTAATCTAATTCCCTCAGCATCACCCGACTTCATTAGACTACATTACATTACAAACAGAACCTTAACAAGAAACGTTGTCACAAGGATTGTGATATCTTTAAATAAAACTTCACTGTTGAGTTGACTTTATTCGACAAGTGGTGGTCGTTAGTGAGATTAAGAAATTGAAACGTTTTCTATATCTTTATTTGACCCTTTAGTAGTTAATTACGTAGGTGTACGTGCAGGGTTAAAAGATTGTTACTAAGAGAATTTGTGGTGTCTGGCGGTGACACCACAGAATTTTACTTTCGTTAGTCGTTCTTTTCCCGATAACACTACTTTGCTGCAATATACCGTGGTGTTTTCCTGCTAGGATAGATGAAGATACGTGACTGAGATCCCATTTGGAGCCACGTATTCACAGCTGAATGGTAGTGGCGGAGTCAGAATCTCTCAATATTGAATTTAAGGCGACAAATTGAAACTTGGAAGAGACAAATTAGACAATACTGTTTCATAAAATGCTCCCATAATTTCGTATGACAGGAGTCCCTTGTTACTGCACAGCTTCCTGATTTGTGCCCTTATGTTACTTAGAATGTCTTATGCCTGCTTTTTGCATATTTTTCGGATACAAAATATATGACATGAGCTTCTTCATTACCCCTTCATTTGTGGAGATCCTTCATCCATAACGTGATGGTAGTTTTGTTCTGGTGAGTAATATTTTTGTTTGTTTCCAAGATTAAATACAGAAGATAAATGCTCATGCTTTCACTGGAACGCTAAAAGAAACAGAGCTGATTGTTTGACAGTATTATAATTAGGTCTTCCGAGTTCACGCCGGCCGCTGTGGCCGAGCGGTTCTAGGCGCTTCAGTCCGGACCCGCAGTGCTGCTACGGTCACAGGTTCGAATCCTGCCTCGGGGATAGATGTGTGTGATGTCCTCAGGTTAGTTAGGTTTAAGTAGTTCTAAGTCTGGAGGACTGATGATCTCAGATGTTAAGTCCCATAGTGCGTAGAGCCATTTGAACCTTTTGATTCTTCCGAGTTCCCTTTTGCCTAATCTGGACTTCAGCTAGCGGGACAGATTTTGAGCGTTCATGGTGTCGATTACTGTCAAAGTTAACTTTGTAAATCTGTAATCACCGGTAGTATATTAAAAGGGTTTGTAGACACACTGGAGACTGATTTGAAAGACTCGTGCGTCCTGTTAGACTCGTTCTGCTATTCCTCCAACCTGTGCTGAAACCGGCTTAAATATTCGCGTAGGTTTTTATGTCGATATTTCCAGAGTGAAACAACAAGTGTGCTCCACTGGAGTCGTACCGGAATCTCCCCGCTGTCCTTGCCGCATTCGGCCCAGTGAGCTGGAAACGAGGACGTGCCGGGCAGTTTAGCATATGTATGCAGGCGGCGGAGCTTCCGAGTCGGGGGAACAGCAGTCGCACACTAGACTGCGCCGCAGGGACACGGCGTTCGTCCCAGTGGTGCCAACAGGCACGAAATACCCTAAACGAACTCGTCAAAGTAACTTCGTATGTGGCCCAAAGAAAGAACTGTACCTTTGACTTCCTCAATACACAAATGTGGCACCGGAGAAGTAACAATGTTGGAAAGTTGTAGCGACCTGCAAGAAGGCCTGCTTAGTGCAGGGATTGATAATTGATCCTCGTGAAAACAATTGAAACATATTACACGTAAATCAGTAGAACGACCCTTTATAGTATGACTCCACGATTCCCCAACAAGCACTGCAAGGAGTCACATCCACAAAATACATCGGCGTGTAAGTACGGAGCGATTTAGAGTGGATCGACCACATTACCTGCACGAAAGACGCAGCAGACAATCAGTGGAAGAATCCTCAAGAAATGTAGTTCACCTGCAAAGTAAGTAACTTATAGGACCACTATTCGACTGTTACTTGATTATTGCTCATCATTAAAGGACTCATAGTAGGAAGAATTGATACAGGAAATAGAGGCAATTCAAAGAAGAGCAACGCGTTTTAGACACAAGTCGATTTAACAAGAGCGAAAACGACAAGATGTTCATCCAATTCCAGTGGCAGATGGTACAAAAGAGGTGCTGTGCATTACAGGGTTGTTCACCGCTACAGTGTAATGTCGTGAACATTCTTACCTAGAAGAACTAGGAAATACATATGGAGTCTGCTGACTGTTGAATACCGACTGAATGAAAAATGACTTCATTAATCTTGTATTACGCGTTTAGGCATTTGCCATCATCAGATGTCCTGGGACTGTAAGCAACCAGTAGACTTAGTAGTTACATTGACCTGTTGACATAATAGTTACATATTGTAAAGGTAACAGGTATGAGTAGTCTGCTCATGACTGTTACCTTTACAACATGTAACTGTTATGTCAACTGGTGCATGTAGTTACTACGTCTACTGGTTGCTTACAGTTCCAGGATATCTGATGATAGCGAACGCGGAAACGCGTAATACTATGTTATACGCTTAATACTAAGTTATTTGCATTCAGACAACGACTTTTCTCATATTCAGCATTCTGAAGACTACATGTATTTTTCAATATCATAGCATGCCTCCTTCGTGATTTTGTGTCACGGCTATGTTACCAACCAGTATGTTGCTTCATTCTACGTATTTCTTTCGAAAAAATCAAGAGACATACGAGTTCACAAGGAGGGTTATCAACAATCGCTGTTCTGGCGCACCATCTGGAAGACGAAAGGTGTGACAGTGGAGCAGTACACACATTTCCTCCACCACACACCATAAGATTGTTGGCGGAATGTGAATGTAGTAGTGAATATACAAACTATGTGACAGCAGCACTATGAAATAGTTCACTGACAATGTTGTTCTCTTTAGGAACTTATCGCCGTTCGATGATCATAGTCAAACGCAAAAAGATGTAACAAAATTTCCGATTTGTGTAATAAATGCAAGACAATGCCTAAATAAGAAGAAAGAACTCTATAGTAGCCTATTATAAGATCAGTGATTCAAATATTGACGAAGTCACATCGAATAAGTGTTTAGGAGTAATACTAAAATGGGACATAAAACTGAACGATCACGTAAAACCAGTATTAGGGAAGGTGAATGTGTTTGCTGGAGAGATTCTGGGAAAGTACAGTGCATTTGTAAATGAAACCAGAAGCAAATACAAAAGGCTAGTACGACCAATTCTAGAGTATCGTCCCAGTGCTTGGAATCCTTATCCAGTAGACATCACACGTCCAACGAATTCAGAGGAGCGCTGCTAAGATCGTAACATGTCGGTATAGCCCTCTCGAAATTGCAACAGAAATGATTGGGAAACTTAAATGGAATGAAGGACTAACATTTCCTCGAAACCTTCTTGAGTAAAACTAGAGAAACTACATTACGTGATCAAAACTATCCGAACACCTGGTTGAAAATGACTTACAAGTTCGTGGTATCCTCCAGCGGGAACACTGGAATTCAATATGGTGTTGCCCACCTTTAGCCTTGATAACAGCTTCCACTCTCGCATCCATACGTTCAATCAGGTGCTGGAAGGTTTCTTGTAGATAAGTTTTCGTACCCTGTATTTTACCCACTGCAGCCTTGAGAATTTGGAAGAGCATAATCCAGTCAACATTGTCGAATGTAGTGTTGCACATGCATTTTTTTCGAATCACCTTTTTGGAAAATGGCATAAATAAACAATGTTTCTGTTTCTTTGTTTTCGTCTGTAGTTTTCTTGGGCCCTCACTGCTTTCAGTCTTCGAGAATGTTGTTCCTTCTCTTGTGTCGGTTTTCTTGACTTCTTGATTATTTTCTGTCCTGAAAGCTTGTCTCTTCTATTGGTTTTTAGAAAATGTCCAAGCCGTCTCCTGCGTTTTCGAAATCTCCTCTACCTCTCTCAGCCTTGTGTCTTTGGACCTGTAACTGTTCGGTAAGTCAAAAAAATTTTTAGTGATGCTGTCATTAGGCCTATTCATCCCGCCGATGTGTCCATAGAATTTTATTCTCCTGTTTCTCATTATCCCTGTTTCTTTTCAACTATGAGATATAGTTCAGTATTAGACCTATACTGAGTCACTGCTGCTTTTGAGTCTTAGTATTATTCTTTCAGTTTTTTCTCATTTTTTGTGCTCTCGCTTTGTAGTCATTTTAAGAGTTTCTGCTGCATAGAATACATATCGTCTTTCCAGTATAACACATTCAGTTTTGTGTTCTGTGATAAAGATTTTTAGTTTGGATGGTTCTTGTTACTCGAAAGGCCCCCTCTGTTCCTGTATTTTCATTCATGTTGTTTGACATCCATTCCCCTAGATATTTAAAACAGTTCACTTTATACACTATGTTGTTATTTATTCTAATATTTTGAGGTGCGTTACTGATGTTCGTTATGAACTGTACTTTTTATTTTATTTTTTTTTTCAAATTATATCTGTAACCTGACTTTCTCCGCTTGACGTGTAGTTCTATAATTTCTTCCTGTACTTTTTTAAGTGAGTCTGCGATATGTGCCACGTCATCAAATGCTAGACTATCTACTGCGATCTTACTTGGCTTTCTTCCTATTTGTATGCCCTCAGAATTTATGGTCTTTCTCCATTCTCTAATCACTTTTTCCAATTGACAACTAAAAAGTAGAGACTGCAACCCAGCTATTTCTGTTACTTCTGATATTAATTCAAAATTTTCTGTTAGTTCTCCCATATAATTTAATTTTTGTTGTTGGTTGAAGTTACTTAAATTATTTCTGTTGTTTTGTTATCTAGTACAAACGTGTTTAAATGTTGAGTAATGAATTTATATCAATAGAGCCGTATGTTTTTATAACATCTACAAATTTTACCAAGTATTTCGGGCTTTTAATTTTCCTAACTTTTAAGATTTGCTTTAAGTTTCGACTTGTTCCTCATATGATCTGCTTCATCCCGTACCTTGCTTGATATTCCCTTAACTTTGAACAGAGTATTCTTTCAGCTCTGCTTAAATGTGCCGTCGACAGGATATTATTATTTTATTAACAGTGTGAGCATCTAGATCAGGGGTGGTCAACCCCTTGTGACTACTGTCAGTTTTTTTATCTCAGTTAGTAATAAAATTTCATAGCCTCCCACCGGTTCTACAATAATGATGATTTTTAGTGCAGGGAACTAAATTTAATAATTTAATTTACAAAATTTATGAATTATAGTTACAGAATGTTAAAACATGTAATAATGATAATTAGTTAGTAAATACTTTATGTTCAAGTTTTTTGAAAATTAATGAAACAGTTTTTAAAACACCTACCACAGACCGGCCACCGTGAATTGTGCGACGTCCAGTTGTCGTCAAACTACTGTCCACGGGCCACATGCAGCCTGAATAAAGTATTCATGCGGCGCGTTGATCTTATATGAATCAAGGAACTAACAGCGGAAGACAAAAAGGTAAGCTAACGTTAATAACTTCTTAAGAATGTATTTTTCTTGGTCAGTAACAAACAAAAATACTTAAGGGCAGTAACAGTTTAAAATGTGATTAATTTTAATCGACGTTGGTTAATTCGGCCGTGAGCTAAGTAAAGTTGGCCTCTTACTTCAGAGGCAGAATGGTATATGGCGCAGCCACTGCACGGTTAATGGAAGTGAGGCGGGGGAATATTTTATGGTTTGACCTCCAATGCTGAGAAGTAACGAGCGTGCGCAGCTAGCCCCGATCGGCTGCAGTGGTATGGATGTCATACGGAAGCAACATAGGATTCGTGAATGCAGTTTGTAGAGATGGTCATCTTCAAATATGGTACATGCTTGTAGTAGGTAATATGCTATCAAATTAAGGCTGATGTAATACACTGCAGTAAGTAAAAAAATAATTTCATTCAAAACATTTAGTAAACATTATTTTGTGATCGTGTCTCATATTGCAATTAGTGTTATTAGTTAATACAACATGCTAAGTTACGGAGGTTAGTAAATAATATTATGATCGACAGGGGAAGCTTTGGTGAAGTGGCAGGGACGGGAAAAGTGTCATTCTTTATTTTTTATCATTTATAGCACTGCTGCTTGCTGAAAAGTGGTCAGACTAATTCTAATGTACATCGCCATTGTTGTCAGTGGGAATGACAAAGGAAAGTTGTTCCGTTACTTTTCAGAAAATTCCGTTATGGTTTCTGAGTCGTCTGGTGTAAGATAAAAAAATGGTTCAAATGGCTCTGAGCAATATGGGACTTAACATCTTACACCGGCCGGCGGTGTAAGATAAATCATTTATATTTTTCTTTACCGCTCTGTTCTGTTCTGTTCTGCTATATTTTTACCCTATACAAAACGCCGACTTGAAACGGCCTGCGGTGGCAGCAGCTTGGCATTCGATCAGACAGTGGGGCATGAAGACGACTACGAAATCTGTCCGGAAATCGGAAAAACAAACATGGGATCCTGTTGAGATGGCACTGGCCACAGTACCTGCTTAGGTACGGAAAATTGGTCACTCGGAAGCCCTCAGATAAATGCATGTAGTTCCTATGCATTATTTTTTCACTTAAAAATACTTGGTGTGATAATTATACGAGTGTTCGCAACTTAAATAGTGGCAACTAATTATTCACAACCGATACAAAAGAGTTACATGTTTGCACCTGTTACTGTCCTTCAAACTAGTCACCAGCGTTGTGTAGAACCCGTTACCAGCGCTGTGGAAGATGCAGTATACCTTAGCAGAGCTTGTTCTGTAGGTTGTGCTAATGGAGCGGTCTACTGCCTGTCGAATCTCTGGAACGGTTAGGAAGCGAATGCCACGAAGTGGTTCCTTCAACTTTGGAACCAAATCAAAGTCACAAGGACTTACGTCCGGGGAGTATGGTGGATGGTACAGTACATCCCAGTCCCATCGACCGGAGAGAGTAGCCACAGCGTGCGCTGTATGCGCCCGCGCATTGTCGTGCAAAGTGATGGGTGGGTTGTGCAGAAAGTGTCACCCCTTTCTTATCAAAACTGGTCGCAGGTGATGCTCCAAAAACGAATAGTAATACTGTGCACTGACGGTCTCCCTTGGAGGAACGTAATGCTTTAGAATAACAAAAAATGGTTCAAATAGCTCTGAGCACTGTGGGACTTAACTTCTGAGGTCATCAGTCCCCTAGAACTTAGAACTACTTAAACCTAACTAACCTAAGGACATCACAGACATCCATCTGCGAGGCAGGATTCGAACCTGCGACAGTGGCGGTCACGCGGTTTCAGACTGAAGCTCGTAGAACCGCTCGGTCACTCCGGCCGGCTTGAATTTTCAGACAGTACGTATTTACCACATCAACAGCAGATTGGATTAGGATAACACCATCATAGTCGTACACAAGAATCGCCGTAACTTTAGACCGCTCCATTCGCACCCCCAGCAGAACAGGCTCTGCTAACGGTATACTACGCTTTCTAGGGGTTCTGCACAACGCTGGTGACTACTTTGAAAGACAGTAACTGGTGAAAACATGTACCTCTTTTGCATCGGTTGTGAATAAATAGTTGCCGGTATTTACAGGGTGATCAAAAAGTCAGTATAAATTTGAAAACTGAATAAATCAGTGAATAATCTAGATAGAGAGGTACAAATTGACACACATGCTTGGAATGGCATGGGATTTTATTAGAACCTAAAAAATACACACGTTAAAAAAATGTTAGACAGATGGCGCTTCATCTGATCAGAATAGCAATAATTAGCATAACAAAGTAAGACAAAGCAAAGATGATGTTCTTTACAGGAAATGCTCAATATGTCCACCATCATTCCTCAACAATAGCTGTAGTCGAGGAATAATGTTGTGAATAGCACTTTAAAGCATGTCCGGAGTCATGGTGAGGCATTGGCGTCGGATGTTGTCTTTCAGCATCCCTAGAGATGTCGGTCGATCACGAAACACTTGCGACTTCAGGTAACCCCAAAGCCAATAATCGCACGGACTGAGGTCTGGGGACCTGGGAGGCCAAGCGTGACGAAAGTGGCGGCTGAGTACACTATCATCAGCAAACGACGTGCGCAAGAGATCTTTCACGCGTCTAGCAATACTTTTTTTTGTTCTAGTAAAACCCCATGTCATCCCAAGCATGCGTGTCAATTTTTACCTCTCTATCTACATTATTCCGTGGTTTATTAAGCTTTCAAATTTATACTGACTTTTTGATCACCCGGTATGTTCCGATCCTCGTATTATGTGGATTCAAAATGTGTAAATGGTAAGCTTCTATCAGTAACCGTGGTTCGGTGAAAACTGAATTTCTCTTTGAGTAGCAACTTTAATCCAAAACCTCGACTCCTACCCCGCCATAGAATCTGAATATTGGCTCTTAAGCAAAAAAGTTTGACGGACTCCGACCAAGACTCTATACAGAAATCGCCGACATTGTCAGTTGAGGAGGTGCAAGTAAAGCTGCTACGGGCAGCCAAGGTACCGCAAAGGTGGGCGGCGACGCGCTTCCAGGGGCTGCGCGGCCGCAGGCTGGCTAATTGCAGGGGGCGGCGCCGGCCCGCCATCTGGCGCCTGCGGGCCCCCGGCTGCAGGGTCGTAACGCAGCCTAACTGCTGGCTGCTGCCCGCCTGGCCGGTCCCGCCCGCTGAATTTGTCGAGACAAACGAGCGAGCAGGGCCGCCATGTGCCAGCGCCGCGCCGCAGTCCATCCATCCCCGCGGCCGCGGCGCTCCTCCTCCCGGCTTTATGCCGGCGCGACAAATGCTTGTCGGGCGACAATCTGTCGGCAGGTGGCGGCCCTGACAGCCGCAGCGACCGCCCCCTGGCGCGGGGGACTCACCGGCCTCCCGGCTACAGTGCGTTCCGGGTAGCGCAGTAGGCGACACACCTCCCCGTGACTTTCTATAAAATACGCGGTATAAACTACCGCATCACCGAATGTGAGAAGGAAAGCGATAAGGGACCTCTTGTCGGAGAAGTAAAATTTTCAATACAGGCAAAATGCTATTTGGGGAGTAACTAATATGAACTGTGTCATGCTCTAATTGGATGTTGATGAACCTAAAAATGTTCACACAAGTTTTATTTCGGAATGTGCCCGTACAGGTGTAGCCAATTCGGTCAGACATCATCATAAAAGCAGTGTAAATGTACCAATACAGCACGAGAGGCGTGTACGCTGTAAATAACTTCATTTTACCAAACGGTAAGGAATTTGACAGAGCACTGAAAGATCTAAGTCGAAACAAGGCCCCGGGAGTAGACAACATTCCATCAGACTACTGATAGCCTTGGGAGAGCCAGCCCTGACAAAACTCTATCATCTGGTGAGCAAGATGTATGAGACAGGCGAAATACCCTCAGACTTCAAGAAGAATATAATAATTCCAACCCCAAAGAAAGCACGTGTTGACATGTGTGAAAATTACAGAACTATCGGTTTAATAAATCACGGCTGCAAATTACTAACACGAACTCTTTACAGACGAATGGAAAAACTGGTAGAAGCCGACCTCGGGGAAGATCAGTTTGGATTCCGTAGCAATGTTGCAAGACGCGGGGCAATACTGGCCTTACGACTTATCTTAGAAGAAAGATTAAGGAAAGGCAAACCTGCTTTTCTAGCATTTATAGACTTTCAAGTTCTGAAGGTGGTAGGGGTAGAATACAGGGAACGAAAAGCTATTTACAATTTGTACAGAAACCAGATGGCAGTTATGAGAGTCGAGGGACATGAAAGGGAAGCAGTGGTTGGGAAGGGTGTGAGACAGGGTTGTAGCCTCTCCCCGATGTTATTCAACCTGTATATTGAGCAAGCAGGAAAGGAAACAAAAGTAAAAAGTTCGGAGTAGGTATTAAAATCCATGGAGAAGAAATAAAAACTTTGAGGTTCGCCGATGACATTGTAATTCTGTCAGAGACAGCAAGGGACTTGGAAGAGCAGTTGAACGGAATGGACAGTGTCTTGAAAGGAGGATATAAGATGAACATCAACAAAAGAAAAACGAGGATAATGGAATGTAGTCGAATTAAGTCGGGTGGTGCTGAGGGAATTAGATTAGGAAATGAGACACTTAAAGTAATAAAGGAGTTTTACTATTTGGGGAGCAAAATAACTGATGATGGTTGAAGTAGAGAGGATATAAAAAGTATACTGGCAATGGCAAGGGAAGCGATTCTGAAGAAAATAAATTTTTTAACATCGAGTATAGATTTAAGTGTCAGGGAGTCGTTTCTGAAAGTATTTGTATGGAGTGTAGCCATGTATGGAAGTGAAACGTGGACGATAAATAGTTTGGACAAGAAGAGAATAGAAGCTTTCGAAATGTGGTGCTACAGAAGAATGCTGAAGATTAGATGGGTAGATCACACAACTAATGAGGAGGTATTTAATAGAATTGGGGAGAAGAGGAGTTTGTGGCACAACTTGACAAGAAGAAAGGACCGATTGGTAGGACATGTTCTGAGGCATCAAGGGATCACAAATTTAGCATCGGGGGGCAGCATGGAGGGTAAAAATCCTAGAGGGAGACCAAGAGATGAATAAACCAAGCAGATTCAGAAGGATGTAGGTTGCAGTAAGTACTGGGAGATGAAGAAGCTTGCACAGGATAGAGTAGCATGGAGAGCTGCATCAAACCAGTCTCAGGACTGAAGACCAGAACAACACCAACAGAGGAAAAAACAGTCGACTATGTCTAAAAGTCTGTTTTCGTTCTTTTGTATGTTATAGTAATTTATTTCTCTTTGAATCCAGCAGAAGACACTACTATTATTAAGAAACAATCGTGTCAGTCTACTGAAAAGGACCTCTTATCTTAATGGAAGTTAAGCGCTTTCGGGCGTGGCCAGCACTTGGATGGGTAACCATCCAGCCGCCATGCGCTGTTGCCATTTCTCGGGGTGCACTCAGCCTCGTGATGCCAATTGAGGAGCTACTCGACCGAACAGTAGCGGCTCCGGTCAAAGAAAACCATCATAACGACCGGGAGAGCCGTCTGCTGAACACACGCCCCTCTTATCCGCAACCTCATCTGCGGATGACACGGCGGTCGGATGGTCCCGATGGGCCACTTGTGGCCTGAAGACGGAGTGCTTTATCATAATGGAGAAATAACGCTGACCTGGCAAAAGGCCCCTTTTCTAATACCTGCAGCTGCGAATGCAATGCTTCACAAAATAGTATCTCCTAAATGTTATATGCATTTTAAGATATTCGGAGTAACTTTGAATAAAAGGACCATATTTTGTGAATACTACAATGCCAAACAAGACAAGTGGTTCCTTTTTATATGAAAGGATAAAATGCCTAAAGCTTTTACCAGTCTGTAATTGGTATCCCTAATATGACAGCCGACGTTACTGCAGTAACAGAAACTTACACCGACAACACACGTTAATCCTGCTGTTGTTGCTAGAAATGAATAAGATGAAGCTGCTGTGAATACGTATGACCGACTAAATTTCTTGAAGAAGAATAATTCTGACTTCACATAACCAAATACATTCACTTTGAGTTCATCGCTAGCTACAAACCTAGTGTATATTGCAAAACGGATATTAATGGAAATGAATTTGCGCATCATATATTTCCCGAAAAAATGGACCTGTTTTCTTTTCCTGGTGCACTAATTCCAGTAGGAACGACAAAACAACAGACAGATTATCTTTCCAGCTGAACAGTGCCTGGCTTGTGTTCATCCCATCTTTTATTATGGTAGTGCCGCCTCGTTTTCTTGTTGTAGTTACTGGTGTCACTAACTTCCTGCCTTACTTGCCCGTGAGTGGCAGCAGCAGCGCGTATCGATAAGCGCACTGTCCGGGTAGTCGTGTTTCGGGTGGTCAGTGAGTGGGAGGCACACCAGCAGTGCAATCGCAACGGAGCAGCAGTCGCGGACGGACAACCAGTACAGTTGGTCAGTTGGCGTGGAGCAGCAAGGAAGTCCCTGTGTCGCGGGTTGGGCCGGGAGCCGCTGGCGGCATGCACACGCGGTTGGAATGTGAGGTGCTGCCTGCGAGTGCTACGAAGGGGGCTAATTAATTTCGTGAAAAATTTGAAAATAATACTTTTTCATGTTGTTGCTACTGAAAGGGTTATGAGGTAAAAACACTTCTATACTGTGAAATGAATCTCTTCTGCTGCAATCTCTTCGCTTTCAATATTTGGGAGGAGGTAGTATGAACCAAAATGTCTAGGAGACATGGCGTGTAAAGTACATACCTTAATCGCTATGAGCGCTTATTTAGGAGAAGAGGTGTTTTCACATTAGCGACGATGAACAACTGTTCATAGCTCTTGAGGTATGCAATTCGGAGCCCATGATTACCAGATATTTTTACCGTGTGATGGTCCATGCTAAGCTCTGTCCGAACTGACCTCTGGAGGCCCAACGGTACCGACCGACCACCGTGTTATCCGCAGCCAATTCCGGATGCGGGTTTGGACTGCATGTGGTCAGCATAGCACTCTTCCGGCCATATGCTCCCATGACCGGAGCCGCTACTACTCAGTTGAGTAGCTCCTCAACGGGATTCACAAGAGATGGATGCACCCCAGATGCCAACAGCGCTCGGCAGTCTCGGACGGCCACCCTTCCAAGTGATAACAAAGACCGACAGCGTTTGACTTTGGTGATATGACGGGAAACAGTGTTGCCTCTGCGGAAAGACCGCGTACGTTGGTCCTTACTACCTCGTCCCAAAGTACAGAAAGCAAAGAGCTTCCAGCAGAAGAAGCATACTACTACGTTAAAGCAGGTCTATGTGGCCGAGTGCTTCTAGGCGCTTCAGTCCGGAACCGCGCTGCTGCTACGGTCGCAGGTTCGAATCCTGCCTCGGGCATGGATGTGTGTGATGTCCTTAGGTTTAAGTATTTCTAAGTCTAGGGGACTGATGACCTCAGATGTTAAGTCCCATAGTGCTTAGAGCCATTTTTTGAACTACGTTAAATGTTACAATTAGAAACTGCGTGTATGTCTTGAGACAGTTTTTAGCTCAGCATATGTAAACTGCCCAGACTATATTCTCCAGTATTTGACAAATGAAGCGCCTTCCAACAAATTTTGCACGTAAAATGGAACCTTTCTGGAGATATTTTTCACTGATACACACCAAAAAAATAATGAAATGAAAAAATTTCTGGCTCAATACATTTTCGTTGTTCGTTCAGTACACTTCAGCATCAGGCACGATATTTTAATCTATTACTCCTTTACCACTAATTCTATTCTGCAGACAGTGTCCATATGCAGGGTGTCCTATCTAACTCTGCCACCTCATATCTTTCCGAAGCGAAAGGAGATGAGAAAAATGCAATTGGCCATGCATTTATCTACGGTGGGGGTTCACACAATGGGCAGGGATGCACAATACATAAATTTAAACAAACATTAAGTCCAACACAAAGTTACGTTTTTCTAAATGCACATGCATATTTATTTACGGTTATGAGAACTAGAGGTACAATTAATGACAACAGACTTACTTCTACTGTGCTAAATTTCATACCCCCTGAAATACCTAGACTTCAAAGAATGGCAGCGGCACCAGAGTTTCTGCGGTAATGCGCAGACCAAGGCTTGCCTACAGGAGGCTTTCAGAACAATGCAAGCAACCCGCATTACGGTATTACAGCATTGCGGCAGAAACTGTGGCACTCTTTCCGTTATTTAAAGTCTAGCTATTCCAGAAAGTATAAAGTTTAGGACAGAGGAGCTATGGCTCATAAACATTGAGATGCATGATAAACTCCTCTTCTTATAAAGGAAGCTTGTTTATACATCGGAGATAGATTGCTTAAGGAATGTGGGAAGGGGAAGGGGTTACCGGTGTCCAACTAGCCAGTCTCCTGATAAGTCTCTTCCTCTGACTTCTCTCCTTAATTACATTCTTTTTATTACTTTTTCATTTAGTATTTTATGCGTCCACGTGATTATTAACATTACTCGATAGCAATGAATTTCAGATACACTGAGGTGACAAAACTCATGGGACAGCGATGTGTACGTGTACCGATGGCGATAGTGTCACGTACACAAGGTATAAAAGGGCAGTGCATTGAAGGAGCTGTCATTTGTAGTCAGATGATTCATGTGGAAATGTTTCGTCGTGATTATGGCCGCACGATGGGAATTAATACACTCTGGACGTGGAATGGTAGTTGGAGTTAGACGCATGGGACGCTCCATTTGGGAAATCGTTAGGGAATTCAATATTACGAGATCCACATTGCCAAGAATGTGCCGAGAATACCAAATTCAGACATTAACTCTCACCAGGGACAACGCAGTGGCCGACGGTCTTCACTTAACGATTGAGAGCGGTGGCGTTTTCGTAGAGTTGTGAATGCAACCGGACAAGCACACTGCAAGTAATAACCACAAAAATCATTATGAGACGTACGATGTACGTGTCCGTTAGGAAAGTGCGTCGAAATTTGGTGTTAAGGGGCTATGGCAGCAGACGACCGACGCGAGTGCCTTTGCTAACAGCACGACACCGCCTACAGCGCATCTCCTGGGATCGTGACCATGTCGGTTCGACCCTAGACGACTGAAAAACCTTGGTCTGCTCACATGAGGCCCGATTTCAGTTGGTAATACCTGATGGTAGGGTTCGAGTGTGGCCCAGACCCCACGAAGCCATTGACGCAAGTTGTCAACAATTCTCTGTGCAAGCTGGTAGTGGCTGAATAGTGGTGTGGGCTGTGTTTGCTTGGAATGGATCTGGTCCTCTATCCAACTGAACCTATCATTGACTGGAAATGATTATGCTCAGCTTCTTGGAGACCATTTTCAGCCATTCATGGACTTTATGTTACCAGACAACGATGGACTTGTTATGGATGACAATGCGCCATGTTACGAGACCACAACTCTACGCTGTTGGTCTGAAGAACATTCTGACAGTTCGAGTGAATGATTTGGGACCCAGCGAATATTTATCGGACATAATCACGACGTCAGTTCGTCCTCAATTTCCTGTATCGGCAACACTTTCGCAATTATGGATAGCTATAGAGCCAGCATGGCTCAGTATTTCTTGCAGGAGACTTCCAACAACTTATTGAGTCCATGCCACGTCCAGTTGCGCTGCACTATGCAAGGTCAAAGGTCGTCCGACACGATACTGGAAGCTATCCCATGGATTTGTGACTTCACTGTACTTCCAATTTTCTCTTCACTGGGTTTCTGATAACTCACGTTCCACTTCGATAGAATAGAGCGCTCCAGATTAAAGTTTCTTTCCCATTTTCCTGTCAATATTTGATAACAGCAAAGCTCTTTTACTGAATAACGGTTCCTCTGCCTGTGCATTCTAGTTGCGATATCTTCCATCTTTTAGTCATCCTGTACACCCTTGGTTCCTAGATAGCACATTCCTGCACATGGTTCGCTACTATGTCATCAGCGATAATAAAGGATATGAACAGGAAAATTGCCCATTGGTAAGTGTTACTTAAGCAGGTAACTTCAGTGCAGAACAATTCCTGCAAAAATCATACAGAGAACACAGTATTTCTTATATCTATCACTTTTACTGTTTTCAGTGAAAACAACTTCAGATGTATCATCTTCAGTCTCTGACGTTCTAAAGCCGCCATGTTTAGGAAAAAAATGTTTGGCCTGAATTCCCTTTGTTTCAGTAAACCACATTTTCTTTTCAATTTGTTTTTCAAGACAAGTTTCAGGACATTCATGCCATTATTAACTGTTTATTATTTGATTTGCTTATCTGAATATTTTCAGTGTTTAAAGAGTACTTATAAAGATTCCGGAATTGAGCCTAAAATTTTATGTTACTCTTTCGACTGTCTGTGTTTTATCTTAAGCGCTAGTTTGCTTGACTGAAACAACATTAATCAGTTTTGGATGTCGATAATTTAGTGATGTAAAAAGAAATCGCTTCAGTTTTCCTTTTTCCGCGAACACTTTTCTAAACAAGAATATCACTGCAATTAAAAAAAAATGCCCGAGTGGTGACACAAAACATTTCTGCGATCGTCGACTTCTGACGTTTCTGTAGATTGTTCTAAACCTTGATGGGTTAAATTGTGGCTCCATTAGGGTGACTATTCCAGTATGGTATCAAAGTAGAGTATTCGGAACTGCTTTGTGTGTCAAAGTGGAAAGTGGCAGTTCAGTCTGAAATATGTAACACCGTTATCACTGATATGTTACCGGACGGAGTGGCCGAGCGGTTCTAGGCGCTACAGTCTGCAACCGCGCGATCGCTACGGTCGCAGGTTCGAATCCTGCCTCGGGCGTGGATGTGTGTGATGTCATTAGGTTAGTTAGGTTTAAGTAGTTCTAAGTTCTAGGGGACAGATGACTTCAGAAGTTAAGTCCCATAGTGCTCAGAGCCATTTGAACCATTTTGAACTGATATGGTACTAAATCTATCAGAATCACCACAAAATGGTGCAATGCGATGTGCGGCAGCTGCAGAGTGCAGATTCCGTGAGGGATTCCTTCTAGTGGCGGCGGTTGTTGACCAGTTCCGCCTTTCTGATGGTTTTCGTTACCAGAAATCAAATGCAGTGCTAATGCAATCAGCCCTTCGGATCTGACTGTCGTTGTTGTGGTCTTCAGTAAGAACACTTGTTTGTTGCAGCCCTCCATACTACTATGTTTTGTTCAAGTCTCCTGATCTCTGTGTAATTGCTGCAACCTACGACCGTTTGAACCTGATTGCAGTAGTCTGCCATGGGACCCCTGATTTCTTTTTCCAGCAACACTTCCCTCCATTACCAAACGGATAAATTCTTCATACTTCACAATGGCTTCTATCAAACAACCCCTTCTGTTAATCAAGTTGTGCCGGAACTTCTTTTCTCCTCAGTGTGAGTCAGTTTATTCTTATTAGTTATCCGATCTAGCCATCAAAACGTCACCATTGTTCTGCATCATGACATTTCAAAAGCTTCTTTTCCCTTCTTGTCCGTACGATACGGTCAAGTCACATTACATCTACATCTACATCTACATTGATACTCCGCAAGCCACCCAACGGTGTGTGGCGGAGGGCACTTTACGTGCCACTGTCATTACCTCCCTTTCCTGTTCCAGTATGGTTCGCGGGAAGAACGACTGTCTGAAAGCCTCCGTGCGCGCTCTAATCTCTCTAATTTTACATTCGTGATCTCCTCGAGAGGTATAAGTAGGGGGAAGCAATATATTCGATACCTCATCCAGAAACGCACCCTCTCGAAACCTGGCGAGCAAGCTACACCGCGATGCAGAGCGCCTCTCTTGCAAAGTCTGCCACTTGAGTTTATTAAACATCTCCGTAACGCTATCACGGTTACCAAATAACCCTGTGACGAAACGCGCCGCTCTTCTTTGGATCTTCTCTATCTCCTCCGTCAGACCGATCTGGTACGGATCCCACACTGATGAGCAATACTCAAGTATAGGTCGAACGAGTGTTTTGTAAGCCACCTCCTTTGTTGATGGACTACATTTTCTAAGCACTCTCCCAATGAATCTCAACCTGGTACCCGCCTTACCAACAATTAATTTTATATGATCATTCCACTTCAAATCGTTCCGCACGCATACTCCCAGATATTTTACAGAAGTAACTGCTACCAGTGTTTGTTCCGCTATCATATAATCATACAATAAAGGATCCTTCTTTCTATGTATTCGCAATACATTACATTTGTCTATGTTAAGGGACAGTTGCCACTCCCTGCACCAAGTGCCTATCCGCTGCAGATCTTCCTGCATTTCGCTACAATTTTCTAATGCTGCAACTTCTCTGTATACTACAGCATCATCCGCGAAAAGCCGCATGGAACTTCCGACACTATCTACTAAGTCATTTATATATATTGTGAAAAGCAATGGTCCCATAACACTCCCCTGTGGCACGCCAGAGGTTACTTTAACGTCTGTAGACGTTAATATTGTTACCTTCTATACACGACGTCAACGTTCAATAACCACTCACAGATGGCTGTACTAGCAGTGGAGTATATATGAAGTATGTTCGAGGACGCGAGCAACAGTGCATTCATTGTTGTAATGCGGCAACGGAACGATTTATGTGATGTCCAACAGGAATGATCATATCAGAAAAGGCGTAGTTTATAAACTGTTCGCATGCCGTCATTGTTAAAGTACGCCATACACGGCAAAATGACGCTACCCAAAACCATCGCCGAGGCAACTGTGGTGTACTGTGGGACATAGATGACGACGGCTGCGAAGATGTGCTGTTGAGCATCTGACCGGCCAGATGAACAAAGGGCCAACCAACAGTGTCTCCGTTCAGCGAACGTTGCTGCGTACGGGCCTTCTCATCACACGCCTTGTACGTGCACCCATACTGATTACTCTCTTGCCGTGTGGCGAGGGCCTCCCGTCGGGTAGACCGTTCGCCAGGTGCAAGTCTTCCGAGTTGACGCCACTTCGGCGATTTGCGTGTCGATGGGGATGAAATGATGATGACAACGACAACACAACACCCAGTCCCTGAGCAGAGAAAATCTCCTACCCAGCAGGGAATCGAACCCGGGCCGTTAGGTATGACATTCCGTCGCGCTGACTACTAAGCTACCAAGGGCGGACATACTGATTACTGTTCACACGTCAGTGCCACAACTGGACGTCCAATGAGTGGTGACAGGAGGCCTTTTCAGATGAATGATGTTACATGCTTCACCGAACACGTACGGCCCTGCAACAATTGTCGGAAGGGTCGAGGCCGGAGGAAAAAGTGTTGTGGTCACAGGAAAGTTTTTATGGCATTCCTTGGGTCATGTCTGGAAGGCACAATTGACCAAAACATTAACGCATCTATCCTTGGGCGCCATATCCACTCCTACACGCTGTTCTTAGCTCAGCACGATGGCATCTACCAGCAGTACAATGCAGCGTGTCATCCAGTTCGCAGTATACGTACGTGATTCGAAGAACACCAGGATGAGTTTACCGTACTTCCCTGGCCATCAAAATCCCCAGATTTAAACCAAATCGATAATCTGTAGGGTCACGTCGATCTGGCTGTTCGCACCATGGATCCTCAACCGAGGAACCTAGCACAGCTGTGCAAAGGAATGGAGTCGGCATGTCTTTACATCGCTGTCGGTATCTTCCAGGAACTCGCTGGCTCTCTTATTACACGTCTCGTGCCGTGAAAGTAGTTATTCGGGCTTTTGACAGGTGGTCACATTATTGTGACTGGACAGTCTATTTATAGTTCACATTTCACTTCCGCACAAGCTGCACACCAAACTGTTTCAGCAACAGTTCACTAACATTTAAATTTATGTTTTGTGTTGACAAATTTCTCGTTCACGGAAATGCTTATCTTGCTACTGCCAGCCTGTATTTCATGTCCTCCCTACTTGGCCCATCGTCAGTTACATTCCAACCCAAATAAAAAACTAATCGATTCTTTTTGTGCCTCATTTCGTAATCTAATTGCATCAGCATAGTCTGATTCAGTTCGACTGTGTTTCATCATACTTGTCTGAATTCTGTTGATATACATCTCATACCTGTTTTAAGATACAGTTTACTCTGTTCAACTGCTCTTCCAAGTCCTTTGCCGCATCTGACGGAACTACACTGTCATCAGCAAACCTCAAAACTCCTCCCTGAGGTTGCAGACGTACTGTTAAAATAGTACCGAGAATATGGTACAACCCTGTTTAACTCCCTTCTGACTTACTGCTTCCCTTTCGTGTCCTTCAACTCTTGTTACTTGTGAGGTCACCGCTGCTGCATCTCTATCAGTACGAGGCGCGACGAGGTACGGTTTAGCATCTCTGGGCTCAACATCGAGTTTTAATGGTTGCTTGATTTTGAGAGCGCGCCAGAGCTGCAATCAAGTGGAGTGTTTAGCGACTGCCTCACCTTTTTTCTGGTTGTCAAACATACTGACCTCCTTACCGTTGTTGTATCGAGTGTCTGGTTGTGTCTGTGAAACAGCGCGAGCTTGCTACGGATTTGTCTGTCTTCTGTAGCCTCTAAATTCGGACTAGAGATTCCAAGCAACAATATTAGCACTCTGCTCGGCTGTGCTGTATGCACTGACCAATATTGACTGCGCATTTGTCTTAAAGAATTTTAATTTAGTGCCGGACGGGCTGACCAAGCGGTTAAAGACGCTACAGTCTGGAACCGCGCGACCGCTACGGTCGCAGGTTCGAATCCTGTCTCGGGCGTGGATGTGTGTGATGTCCTTAGGTTAGTTAGGTTTAAGTAGTTCTAAGTTCTAGGGGACTGATGACCTTAGAAGTTAAGTCCCATAGTGTTCAGAGCCATTTGAACTATTTAATTTAGTTTTGCGATATCTCTTGACGTAGACAAACTATTGGGTCGTCGTATTTAGCAATAAAGTATTCGCCGCATTTCACTGCTTACCTTGAATCGTACTGATAATTTATGTTTTCCACTAAACATAGCGACTGTATTCAGCACTGAAACAGGAACAGCGACTAAACTCACCTTTTGCAATTTCTTCGGAAACTGGGCTCTGCTATTTAATATTTACGGTCGTCGCATTCTGATGGAAAGAAGTTTGAAAATTAAATCTGTTTATGTAACTTGGATTAGTAATTTAATTTATTTTTTAATAATGTTATAACTTACGTTTGAGAACCACAATGAAACTGAAAAGATATTTACTAATTTCCTTTGGGTACTTTAAATCTTGTCAAAAAACATTTAACGTTAATACTTGTCATTTGAATAAAGTTAATATGCTTGTTAGTATAATTGTTTGATTTTACAGAAGTAAATTTTACTTAAGAGGTGCAACAAGCGACCAGTCAAAAAATGTCTAATACTCTGTCTCAATGAACTGACAACTGGCTGTACTAGGTGCGTTCAGTAAATAGTGATACATATTTTTTTCTTTGCCAATTTCTGTTGAAAAAATGTGGAATTTGTTGTTGGACATCGTGGAATATTTCCGCTTCAGACCCTATAATTTCATGGAGTTCAGGTAGGTGGCGGCGCTATACGTATCCTTCAAAGTGGCATCTGTAACAGAGGTGCATTGCAAGCAGAGAGCTGTCATTGAGTTTCTTTTTGTGGAAAACCAGAGCATCGCAGTTATTCGTAAGCGCTCGCAGAATTCCTAAGGTGACCTGGAACTGAACAAGAGCACGCTGAGTCGTTGGGCGAAGTGTCTGTCATCGTCGCAATAAGGTTACGCAAATCTGTCCGATCTCCCGCGTGTCGACCGTCCGCACACAGATGCGACTCCTGCAATATTGGAACGTGCCGACACTCTCATTCGAAGTGATCGACGGACCACACTCAAATCTCTCGTCGCGCGACTGGACGTCTCTTTTGGTGGTGCTGACACACTCATCCAACAACTGAGTTACTCAAAGATTTGTGCCCTATGGGTTCCTCGCCGCCTATCAGAAGACCATAAAGAGCAGCCTAGGGCCATCTTCGCGGAATTGCCTGCGTGTTACGAAAATAGTCGTGTCAATTTTCTGACGAACTTTATTACAGGCGATGAACCATGAGTTTATCACTTTGAATAGGAAACAAAAGGCAAATTCATGGAGTGGCCCTACACCAGCTCTCCCCTGAAGTAAAAGTTCAAAACCGCACCCTCAGCCGCTAAAGCCATAGGATCTTTAACGGGGTTATTCTGTTTGATATCTTCCCTCGTTGTGCAACGATTAATTATGTAATGTACTGTGCTACTCTCAGGAAACTGAAGAAACGATTTCAGCATGTTCGTTGTCACAAAAATCCGAATGAACTTGTCTTCTCTAGGAAAATGCAAGGCGCCACACAGTCTATACATCCGAGAGGAACTCATAAAAGTTCATTGAGATGTTCTTTCTCATCCCTCCTACATCCTGCGTCTCGTACCTTTCGACAATCCGTTTGTCTGGCCCACTGAATGATGCACTCCGCGGAAAGCAATACTTGGATGGTGGCGGTGTTACTGATACAGCAGGAAGTTGTCTCCGACGCCGACTAGTAGAGTGGTACCATGTGGACATACAAGCAGTGGACAAGGTGGCGTAAGACAATCGGACTGATCGGAGATCATGTTTAAAAACAGATCTTTTACCTAAAAGAGTGGGGAATAATATGGTGTACTGGAATCATTAATAAAACCAACCTGCTTTCAGAAAAAGAAATGTGTTGCTTTACTTAATGTACGTCCCTCGTAAGATGAACATAGAATAAATGAGCCAAAGATAATGGAATGAATTTTAATTAAATCAGTTGATGCGGAATGAATTAGGGCAGGAAATGAGACACTAATAGTATTAGATGTCTATTGCAGTTAGGGAGCAAAATAACTGCCGATGTCTTATGTAGAGAGGATGTAAAGGGTAGACTATCAATAATAATAAAAGTATTTCTGAAAAAGAAGGCATCGATAACTTTAATATTCCTATCCTGTTGATGGATCACCGTCAACTGCGTCACGTTTCCTCACTCCATGAGACACAACGGAAATGTCGTGATCCAGAAGACATGAGCTTAATTAGCTGACCAAGAAAAATGATACAATAATGTTTTCACAGTTTTCTTGGCGAATTCATGACATGAATCTTGCAACAGGATTATTAACAGTTGTATGCACCGCTTGCGACCTAAAATGCATCAGCAAACTCGAGTTCAAAAGCAAAACACCTGCTTAGTGGGCACTTCAGTAGGACAGAGGGTTTAGTAGTTTGCGGTAGGCCTTAATAAAGCATTTGGAGTGTCTTGCTCGCACATCTGCTGCTCCCGTGGGCCAGCCCTAAAAGTGGAGCTTGGCGCCATAAAACAATAAAGCCGTCACGACTCCGACGCCCGGGCCACCGTTTCTATCCGGAACACCTGCATCCTCTCGAAAGGAAGGAAGCTCAATTCGCGAGACTTGCCAGCACTGTGTACGTTACAGTTCTCTGTTATAACGAATGCGGACAGGTGTACTTTTAAGCGATGGACTTGATCCGCCGGGAACTTATGTAACATCGTTACTCTGGTAGAAAAACATACTGCCTGAGGATACAGGGCGTCCTAGAAATGTTGCGACAAACTTCGAGTGGTTGTAGAGTGTGTCATGAGGAAAAGGAATTCGTTCCGAGAAACACCATCCAACGACGTTACAAAGCATCGACGTTATAGGCACAGGCCACCCCTTCGGCAGCAAACGTGAGTATGTAAGCTGACGGACCGCAAGCGGAACGTCTCGCAGCGTTGTTTGTTATTCAGTTATTACGAGTGATTGCGACCCTCTATGGAGTAGAGGGAGTTAACTGCTGCGTAGACAGGTCTTGTCTTCTACGAACATGACGCTCTGTTGCTTCGGTGGATGACGGTTTCGGAAACGGCTTTCCATCCATAATTTACATTTCTCCGACATACCGAAAAACATTGAAGAATTTAGTAGATTCCAGGAGAAAAGTAAACTACGGATGGAAACTCGTCTCAGAAAACGTCATCCATCGAGGCAACAGAGCATCGCAGTCATAGGAGACGAGGCCTTTCTATGTAACACCTTAGTTCATCTTGTCAACTGACGATTGTGGCAGTCGGTCTTGATCACTGAATAGCAAACATTGCGAGACGTTCCGCCTACTATCCGGAGGCAACACAAAATGACCTTCAGCATTTCAAATCCATGTATATGAATGTTGTAAATAACCTTATTAATGTTCTATCTTTTCGTAGATGTTTGACTGTCTTTATTGGGCACCACTATTACCGACAGGTTAGACACTAATGGAAAAACTGGTAGAAGCCGACCTCGGGGAAGATCAGTTTGAATTTCGTAGAAATGTTGGAACACGTGAGGCAATACTGACCCTACGGCTTATCTTAGAATCTAGATTAAGAAAAGGCAAACCTACGTTTCTAGCATTTGTAGACCCAGATAAGGCTTTTGACAATGTTGACTGGAATACTCTCTTTCAAATTCTGAACGTGGCAGGGGTAAAATACGGGAGCGAAAGGCTATTTACAATTTGTACAGAAACCAGATGGCAGTTATAAGAGTCGAGGGGCATGAAAGGGAAGCAGTGGTTGGGAAGGGAGTAAGACAGGGGTGTAGCCTCTCCCCGATGTTATTCAATCTGTATACTGAGCAAGCAGTAAAGGAAACAAAAGAAATATTCGGAGTAGGTATTAAAATCCGTGGAGAAGAAATAAAAACTTTAAGGTTCGCCGATGACGTTATAATTCTGTCAGAGACAGCAAAGGACTTGGAAGAGCAGTTGAACGGAATGGACAGTGTCTTGAATGGAGGATATAATATCAACATCAACAAAAGCAAAACGAGGATAATGGAATGTAGTCGAATTAACTCAGGTGATGCTGAGGGAATTAGAGTAGGAAATGAGACACCTAAAGTAGTAAATGAGTTTTGCTGTTTGGGGAGCAAAATAACTCATGATGGTCGAAGTCGAGAGGATATAAAATGTAGACTAGCAACGGCAAGGAAATCGTTTCTGAAGAAGAGAAATTTGTTAACATCGAGTATAGATTTAAGTGTTAGGAAGTCGTTTCTGAGAGTATTTGTATGGAGTGTAGCCATGTATGGAAGTGAAACATGGACGATAAATAGTTTGGACAAGAAGAGAATAGAAGCTTTTGAAATGTGGTGCTACAGAAGAATCCTGAAGATTAGATGGGTAGATCACATAACTAATGAGGAGGTATTGAATAGAATTGGGGAGAAGAGGAGTTTGTGGCACAACTTGACAAGAAGAAGGGACCGGTTGGTAGGACATGTTCTGAGGCATCAAGGGATCACCGATTTAGTATTGGAGGGCAGCGTGGAGGGTAAAAATCGTAGAGGGAGACCAAGAGATGAATACACTAAGCAGGTTCAGAAGGGTGTAGGCTGCAGTACGTACTGGGAGATGACGCAGGTTGCACAGGATAGAGTAGCATGGAGAGCTGCATCAAACCAGTCTCAGGACTGAAGACCACAACAACAACAGACACTAATTGCCAACAAGTCTGGTGTTCATGTGTGGCAGTTGTCTGATTTTCGTAATTTTTTTATAATTTTGTGTGGAATGTGTTTTATTGTGTCCTGAATTTGTGCACGCAATGGCAACTTCTGGAGAGCAATCACTCACTGCTCTTATTCAGTTTCAGGGCCGAGAAATCATCTCTTCGCCCACAACTATTGGCAAATTTGATGGACGCACAACAAATCCAGCAAACAACAACGACTGAAGCTCCTGATGCCAGCAGCCAGGTGCCTCCACCTCCCTTCGGCTTTTTGATGCAAAACAAGAGGAATGGACAGATTACCACCTGCAGCTGGAGCAGCATTTCACAGCATACTGGTGAATCACGACACTCTTTCTTTGTTTTTGTGGGTGGGGTTGTATAGGGGAAAGTGCCCTAAAATAGTATACCGTTTTTAAATTTAAAATTACCCATAAATTGTTGTTGTTGTGGTCTTCAGTCCTGATACTGGTTTGATGCAGCTCTCCATGCTACTCTATCCTGTGCAAGCTTCTTCATCTCCCAGTACCTACTGCAACCTACATCCTTCTGAATCTGTTTAGTGTATTGATCTCTTGGTCTCCCTCTACGATTTTTACCCTCCACGCTGCCCTCCAATGCTAAATTTGTGATCCCTTGATGCCTCAAAACATGTCCTACCAACCGATCCCTTCTTCTAGTTTGTGGCACAACTTCTCTTCTCCCCAATCCTATTCAATACCTCCTCATTACTTAGGTGATCTACCCAATCTTCAACATTATTCTGTAGCAACCTATAAATTAGAAGTCTTTAAATTATGGAAAATGTGCTATACCGTCACTGGGGAATATTTAGATACTATCCTTGCAAAAAACCTTCACAATGTTATCTCATGTTGTAATGGCTTACTTAAGAATTAAAACGTACAATTTTTTGCTTCCAGAAAATATGGTTCCTAATTTACGGGTTTCTGATTTCCTAGTTACAGGTTGTGAATAATCACAAAACTTTAGTGAATTAGTGTCATAGCGTTTATTCGCACGAAATGTTTGTTTCCAAAGTGAAGAGTGCGGCATTACTTTCGGTTACTCTGTAGAAGTTTTAGGCGTAACAATTACAATGCTCTCTCTTTGTGTTTTTTAATACAGAAAATACATTTAAAAACTTTCCAAGTGTCAACTTCATCACCTGCACGAAGCTCGTAATTTTAGCGAAAGTAACCCATGCACTTAATCCCAGTCTCTTTAGATGTATCAGTTGACCACAGTTGGTCGCAGTAAATGCACTCCTCGTCCTCTTCATAGTTTTCATAGTCTTTCAATACGGTTTCATTAATGCTTGGATCGGAGTCTTCCTCACCACGATCTTGCCGCTTCGTGACTCACCAGTTCTTTCTTATCAATTTCTTCCTTTTGAGACTTCCAGATGCAGAAGGTCCGTCAGATGCATCGAATCAAGCTCCTGGAGTAGGTGATGTCTCTCCTATAGTCTTGATACTGGCCGTCCGCTGTGGCCGAGCGGTTCTAGGCGCTTCAGTCCGGAACCGCACGACTGCTACGGTCGCAGGTTCGAATCCTGCCTCGGGCATGGATGTGTGTGATGTCCTTAGGTTCTTTAGGTTTAAGTAGTTCTAAGTTTTAGGGGACTGATGACCTCAGATGTTAAGTCCCATAGTGCTCAGAGCCATTTGAACCATTTTATTGATACTTGCCTTCTTTTGCTGTTTTGCCAGGCTCCTTTTTAAAAGGAGATAACTACTTTACCTGCTCCTGTTGTTGGGTTCGACGGTGGAAGTACAGGAGGTGGGCTACTTTCAACAATAGAAACCACTGTTCCCTGCATCCCATGAACTGCAGTCGACAGCGACCCTGCTGTGGCTTCTCAGGCGTTATCTACATTTGCTACAGGCTGCTGAGGACGAAAATACATAGATGAAGAAACCAGAGGGGGGGGGGGGGGATCATAAGAATAGATCCCACAATTTTTGAAACCATTTGCGGCCACTTGCGTTGTTGCGGTCTTGCAGTACTCCCAACCCATCAATGGCCCAATTCTCTGTCTCTCAAAAGCTTTGCAAGTGGCATCTGGGATAAAATTCAGAACATCTGTTTGTACTAACTGACACCAAATGTCGGTTACCAGAAATAGTGCAGCTCGTTACTACCCGCTATTAGGGACTTCCATTTACACACAACTTAGCTCTCAGGTGAATTGTGGACGACACCTTTTATCAGCTACATTAGAAAACTCGTGCTTCGAACTACCGTCTTGTATGAAGTACTATTAAAGTACGTCTTACCTGGATTGAGGAAGGACTTCCAACTGAACTCTGCAGAAAATGTTTATCTTGACCACAAAGCAAAAACAGCTGTGGAGAAAGAAACCTTAATGACACTGGTGTCAAACTCACAAAAGCGTATCCGAATAACCTCCGCCACTTGTTGTCGGAGAGTGCTATGGAGTTCAGCACCAAGCAAGGGAGATATTCAGTTACTCGGCATTAGGCAACCACCAAAATATACGCTCTTTGTCCTATTTTTAGATTATGTAGAGAGTTGTTCCGTCAGTTAGAATCCCAAACTCTAATCCATGTGGACTTTGTTCGACAACTGGATGTAATCTTCTATACCAATATTCGAGTAGCTGTTGATCCTTTCAATTTTTTTCGCGTGCGTCACCGTAATAATCAGCCTTACAAAGCAAGGATCGCTGAACTCAACGGCATGCCTAGGAACTGTAAATTTAAATGCTCTTGTAATGTCTCACGTCAAGAAGAAATGCTTCGCGATGCCATTATTCAAAATCACGCTGTTTACAGAATTTGGGCTGACATTCTTCGTCAACCCTGGTCTCAGTGATATACTTAAGGCAATCGAAGCTCAGGAAGTGCAAGGCTTCACTAAACTTCACTATAACGTGCCTGTTGCTGTTGTAAAGCTGACCACGGATAAGTAGCAGTGTCCTCTGTTTTGCATGGCATATTACAACCGCTGCCACAGGCAACCTCACAAATACTGCACAAGGCGTTCACTCGCTTCCTCCGCTAGCTCATACGTGCTGAAGTATTGTCAGGAATATTATGGGATGCATGACAACAAAAATTGCTTTCTCGACCATTCGTAGTGATCACGCTGCCGTAAATCAAAAGACATACATGAAGTGTGGATGCAAAAGAAATGCTAAGTAAATTCTGTTCCACACAAATCTCGACTGAAGAAAATGGAAATAAATACGATCTTTTATTCTGGAGCTGTGAGAACTCCTCCTGAAAATCCACATAGGAACAATGGAATGAATTGCGTGGTAAAATGCACAGTTCAAAACAAAACTCATTTAACCAGCTCTCTTCTAATATACGTACAGCTAAATGCTTCGTCATTCACAATTCAAGCAAAGACAGTCTCCCGCAGTTCAGAATAGATACATTAAGAGGACAAACCGCAAACTGTTCATTTCTCTGCAGACTGGCAGTCAATCAATACGTTTTAGTTAGATGCAGGGGCTTCAGTCACTCTGATTAATCAAAATTTCAGGTGGTTATAATTTACGTGCAGCCACTCACGGAGGCCTAGTGTGGGCTGTAATTATAGTATGGCAGCAAAACTTGATAGATATGCCGATGCGTTAGTGAGGAACCGATTTACCCTGGGAAACGGTTAGTTTGTTTGTAACATCCACGCTGCCATTTGACATGCCGTAACGCGTGTGAAGAATATGGCTGTCAAGAAGATTGGATGGGTTGTTTTGGGGAAGGAGACCAGACAGCGAGGTCATCGGTCTCATCGGATTAGGAAAGGAAGTCGGCCGTGCCCTTTGAAAGGAACCATCCCGGCATTTGCCTGGAGTGATTTAGGGAAATCACGGAAAACCTAAATCAGGATGGCCGGACGCGGAATTGAACCGTCGTCCTCCCGAATGCGAGTCCAGTGTTTAACCACTGCACCACCTCGCTCGGTCTGTCAAGAAGAGAGACCGCGCGCTGTTAGTGAAACAGTTTTATGAGACCCAGTATCGTGTCGGACCTCCTTTTGCACGGCGCATTGCAGCAACTCGACGTTGGAAGTATCTTGCATAAATATTGAGTCATGCTGCCTCTATTGTTGTTGTTGTGGTCTTCAGTCTTGAGACTGGTTTGATGCAGCTCTCCATGCTACTCTATCCTGTGCAAGCTTCTTCATCTCCCAGTACCTACTGCAACCTACATACTTCTGAATCTGCTTAGTGTATTCATCTCTTGGTCTCCCTCTACGATTTTTACCCTCCATGCTGCCCTCCAATGCTAAATTTGTGATCCGTTGATGCCTCAAAACATGTCCTACCAACCGATCCCTTCTTCTAGTCAAGTTGTGTCACAAACATCTCTTCTCCCCAATCCTGTTCAATACCTCCTCATTAGTTACGTGATCTACCCACCTTATCTTCAGCATTCTTCTGTAGCACCACATTTCGAAAGCTTCTATTCTCTTCTTGTCCAAACTAGTTATCGTCCATGTTTCACTTCCATACATGGCTACACTTCATACAAATACTTTCAGAAACGACTTCCTGATACTTAAATCTATACTCGATGTTAACAAATTTCTCTTCTTCAGAAGACGCCTCTATAGGCGTCCATAAATGCGAAACTGATGCCGGTGCGGAATACTGTGCACAAACTGACCTGTCGATTATGACTTACAAATGTTTGACGGGGTTCAGTCGGGCGATCTCGAACTGTTCGCTCGAATTGTGCAGAATTTTCTACAAACAAATCGCCAATAACTGTGGCCCAGTGACATTGCGCTTTGATAAGCATAAAAATTCCAGTGTTGTTTGAAACGTTTCAGTCAATGATAGGTTTAGTTGGATCAAATGACCCAATCCATTCGATGTAAAAACAGCCCACAGCATAATGAAACCACCATCAGCTTATACAGTGCGTTATTGACAACTTGGATCCATGGCTTCGTGGAGTCTACGCAACAACACGCAACCCCACCATCAGCTCTTACCAATTGAATCTGGTACTTACCTTAACAGGCTACAGTTTTACATTCGTCTAGTGTCCAATCAAAAATGGCTCTGAGCACTATGGGACTCAACTGCTGTGGTCATCAGTCCGCTAGAACTTAGAACTACTTAAACCTAACTAACCTAAGGACATCACACACATCCATGCCCGAGGCAGGATTCGAACCTGCGACCGTAGCAGTCGCACGGTTCCGGACTGCGCGCCTAGAACCGCGAGACCACCGCGGCCGGCCAGTGTCCAATCGATATAGTCATCACGAGCCCAGGAGAGGCGCTGCAGGCGATGTGGTGGTGTTGGCAAAGGCACTGGCGCCGGTCGTCTGGTGTCGCCAGACTGTCGAAATGGACACGTTCGTCATACGTCATACACTGAAGTCTGTGGCTATTTCACGAAGCTTTGCTAGCCTGTTAGCTCTGACAACTCTATGCAAACGCTGATACTCTCGGTCGTTACGTGTGTAAGGTGACTGTAATTTCGAAACTTACAAGCACTCATCTACATACTTTGGCGTGATCTACAACCACAATTACGTATAATTTGGTAGGTTGTATATATGAATATTTAAGACATACATATGAATATGTAAGACTGACATTGTCACGTGTACCTTCTAAACAATTTTTAAATCTTTTACATGAAAGGTGACAGAGTGTCTATGTTATCAAAACGACGTAATGAATGATTGCCTATACTAGTCGAGGTTGGAACGCCAGTGGAGATGAAACGGCAGGCGGAACTCAAGCCCCGGTGGAAAAAAGCCCGCACAGGTGTGCTGGTCCTGCTTGACACAGGAAGTGCCAAGACGGACAGTCTGGACACCTGGGCACGGAAACACAATACAGCGGTGACTGGCCGGTGATGTGGGTAGGCCAGAAGGCTTATACTTCGGAAACAATGAAAATCGTGGACGCAACTGAGAAGAAATAGGAAGCGTCATCTCGGAAATCACGCAGGCTGGGTTATTTCCGCTGATTTTTACTCAGAAGGGTACCAATGAATGAGTATAGGTATTTCCTTGCAAACTTTCCGCGCTGGACAACAAAAGACTAAAATATGCTTGTCGGCGTTCAGAAGAATCTGTAGAGAGGGAGAATATTCCGTGGTTTCGAGAATATGATTTGTTTTCTGAGTTACGAGGGTGGGGAGCAGAGCCTTGCTGGGGAGCCAGAGGTCGAGAGAAGAGGTCTTCCGCTTGAAACGTCCCCTTTGAACAATTAAACATGACTGTGCTTAAACTGACACACAATATCTTTTAGGGCAACGCAATCTGACTTTCAATAATCCCTACAAAAGAATGGCCCTGACTAACATTAACCTATATCTTTCACAAATCACTTACCTCACAAAAATCTTCGTTAATCGAACTACTGCAATACAGCGAGCGCCACTACTGCCAGCTAAATAAAAGATTCAAACTACGGAAGGCACTAACTACTGATAGGCATAGTTAGCAAATGAAAGATTTTAATAGAGAACAAACAATGTATTTACCTTAATAGCCATAATATATATAGCAGTTCATGACATCCAGTCTTACAAATTTCAAAACTCCGCCATCTCTCTCCCCACATCCACCACTGCTGGCGGCTCACCTCCAACTGCGCAACGCAAAGCGCTGTTCACATCCAGCTGCAGCTGCCAAACACTACAATGGCAGACAACAATGCAAACTAGCCACAGACTGCACACAGCACAGCCAGTGATTTTCCTACAGATCGCTACGTAACGTTGCCAATAAGAAAACATAAACAGCCTACTTACAGGCTTTTGAGCGCCCGTGTGTGAGGGTCGCTCAGTATCAGCTTTGTTGACACAGACTGACTTGCTGTCTTTGCTCTCAGGAGAGTTTATAGTTATAAAGGTAGGCATTGTATCGTTGCGAACTTATACGATTCTGGACTTTGCCACCGAGTTGGAAGTCGTCGTTGAGTATGCAGTCTTCAGTGATTGAGAGCACTTCTTCTGCCTGTACTTACGTTGAGACGTTATATGAGTCCTGTCCTCGTGGCTGGGAGTTCGCGTTTCTCGTCTGTAGAACATAGAGAGGAGAGGACAGTATTAGAGTATATTAGTCAGAGGACCGCCTTCTGCCGTCCTAGTGTTTGAAAGAGTTTATTTTGTGGCTGGAGTTCTTCCATCGTCGCAGACGAGTACGAGGACCATCACTTCAACACACCGGACTCAGTACATACGATGATATCGCAAATTGCTTCGGCTTATTAGGGCTATAGAGCTAAACAGCTGTGATCACGTTAGTTTATTTCCACTGAGGTTCCACACCACCGTAGATCATCTTTGAAAGTAGTGTCTTCTTGTGTTTGGTACGCAGATGATGTCAGTCATTTCGCGCTAGTGATATTAGACTGTGCAGTCATAATAAGGGGCAGAGTTGGGCAATTGATTAATAATTTTACTTAGGAAATACAGAAAATTGTACTTAAATGGTTGATTTTTAATCTATAATAAACATATATTGATCAACAAGTTTATCATTTAGCAGTACTAGTTGCCTTAATCATTCATTTATGTTGAGGTTGTAATTTAATGTAAAAGAGCATTAAGAGATCCGCTTCAGGGGGTCGTCAGACAGGGCCAAATTATCATTTTAGCGTTCAATATTTTCCGTTGCGCACATGCATTTTAAACCCGCTTGAAGGAGCATCTTGGAAGTGGAGGCTGGTGACAACGGCGTTCTCCTTGAGGGGAGCTAATGTCTGAAGTTTGGTATTCTCGGCATACTCTTGACGCTGTGGAACGTAGAATATTGAATTTGCTAACGATTTCCGAAATGGAATGTTCCATGCGCATAGCTCCACCACCATTCCGCCTTCAAAGTCTGTTAATTGCGGTCGTGCTGCCATAATCACGCCGGAAACGCTTTCACGTGAATCACATGAGTACAAAAGGCTAATCTGCCAATGTACTGTCCTTTTATACCTTGTATACGCGATACTACCGCTATCTGTATATGTGTACATCGCTATCACACGACCTCTGCCACGTGAGGTAGCCGCGTCGTCTTAGGCGCCTTGTCACGGTTCGCGCGGCTCCCCCCGTCGGAGTTTCGAGTCCTCCCTAGGGCATGGTTGTCTGTGTTCTCCTTAGCGTAAGTTAGTTTAAGTTAGATTAAGTAATGTGTAAGTATACTGACCGATGACCTCAGCAGTTTGGTTCCAAATTTCCATTGCCTTTGTCACCTCTATGTATACTATTCGTGCACATCGTGTATCCATTGACGGCACGAAAACAAACTTGGTTTTAATGATTATAACAAACATGCCATAGAGTTCCACTTTTCAGGCATGTTGCCTGCAACCCAGCCAGTTGCCCCCGAGCAGCCATTGCCGGTGCTTGACGTTCGCACGCCTGGGTCTTCCGACGAATCTGCAACGGAGGTCGATCCCTGCTCGCCTTCGCAGCCGCTGCCACCTGCGCAGCCACGGCCGCAATCGCCACATCCGTCTCTATTCGCAGTGACGGCAGTCATGGATGTAGAGCCCGTACCATCCGCACAGACTTCTGCATCCTTCGCATTGCCACCGGTTTTTCGGACAGACCAATGTTGGGTTGTGAGTTGGATGGCGCCAATTGCCATCGCACCGTAGCCAATCCCAGCAGCATCACCACAACACACACCTGCCCCCTCGTCATCGCCAGCACCCACACTATACGACGACGGTGGGCAGTTTCTGGTGGAAGGGAGAAAGGAATGCGACATCCACAGCATCTTCGCCGACATATCGTGTAGCTAAACATCTTGCTAGTTTTTTGAGCCCAATAGTAGGTAGGTGTCAACACCACATTAAGAACTCTGCAGATTTCTTACGTCGATTGCAGCTAATTGAGGTTAAGTTTGGTGTCGAGTTAACAAATGTGCTGACTTTCAATTGCTTTTTATTCGATGGTCAGTACTATGAACAGACTGATGGAGTTGCAGTGGGAAGCCCGTTGTCACCTATTGTGACCAATTTGTTTATGGGGGACTTTGAGGAACGTGCCTTGAAACCTGCGTGTTTTTTCAGATATGTAGACGATACTTTTGTTGTTTGGCCTCATGGTAGTGAGAATTTAAACCAGTTTTTGGAACACCTGAATTCAATCGACCCGAATATTCAGTTCACTATGGAGGTGGAAAAGAATGAATGCCTTCCCTTCCTTGATGTGTTGGTCGGACTGACTTGTATCTGCGAGCTGATAGTTGTCACCATCGAGCTCAACGTGAAGGAGTACTTCGTACCATGGTTCACAGGGCCCACGTTATCTCAGGCCCTGAAAGTTTGGCAGCTGAGCTATCACATCTCGAAGTCACCTTTCGCAGAATGGTTACAGTGAGAGACAGATCAAACGTGCGTTTCGCTATCAGCTTTCTATGCAACTAGTGAGTGACGATAGCAACGAAGTGGCACCTAAGTCTACGGCCTTTTTGCCTTACGTTGGAAGCATTTCCAACAGGATTGGGCGTATTTTGCGGAAATATGATGTGAAATGTGTTTTTAGACCACCTTCTAAGATTGAGGCCTTGTTGGCGTCCGTAAAAGATGATCTTGGTTTGCGTAAGGCTGGTGTCTATCGCATTCCTTGCAGTTGTGGCATGTCATATATTGTTCAGACAATCAGGACTGTGGAAGACCGGTGTATTGAACGTAAACGTCACACACGCTTACAACAGCCGAGTAAATCCGCTATTGCAGAACATTGCCTTGACACCGGTCATTCTATGGAATACAACAACACGGAGATTCTGGCTTTCACGTCCAGCTATTGGGATAGTGTTATTAAGGAAGCTGTTGAAATCAGCTATCAAGCAACCTTATAAACAGAGATGGTGGATTTTGTTTAAATGCTGCTTGGAATCCGGCTCTGTCTCTCATCATAAACAGAGGGACAGAATTAGTGCTACCTCACCTGTTGATTAATAGTCACTATCGATATTTCTCATGTTGGTTATCCTTGGTTGTGTGTTGACTCTGCTATTACTTGTTCTGTGTGTGGTATCTTCCTTGTTTCTCCTCTGTGAATCGAGGTATTACATTCCCTTGCACCTTGCTTCCTCCTTGCATTTGTGCCTTGAGAATGGCAGGGTGTGCTCCTGTCGAAATATCGGCGGTGCTCGACGACGTCACCCGGCAGCAAACCCGAAGTTATTTGTACTTTATTTTTGCTTTATTGTAATTCCAGTTCTGGGTCACAATGTTTACGTGTCATCAGGTAATGAATTTCGGTCGGTATTGAGCCTCTTCAGACCTGAGTAGAAGCGTGTTTCATTATACAGGGTGATCAAAAGTCGGTATAAATTTGAAAACTTAATAAACCCCAGAATAATGTAGATAGAGAGGTAAAGTTGACACACATGCTTGGAATGACATGGGGTTTTATTAGAACAAAAAAAAAAAGCAAAGTTCACAAAATGTCTGACAAATGGCGCTGCACAGCAAAACTGCTACCGTGACGGGTCAGAGGTACGGCGATACGTTACAGAATCGCATCATCCACAGCCTGGCTGATAAACACCTGCTGGAACGTGCGATGTTTATGCATGATGGCGCTCCACCCCATTTTGCTAGACACGTGAAAGATCTCTTGCACGCGTCCGTCTGGTGCTGATCGTGTGCTCAGCCGCCACTTTCGTCATGCTTGGCCTCCCAGGTCCCCAGACCTCAGTCCGTGCGATTATTGGCTTTGGGGTTACCTGAAGGCGCAAGTGTATCGTGATCGATCGACATCTCTACGGATGCTGAAAGACAATATCCGACGCCAATGCCTCACCATAACTACGGACATGCTTTACAGTGCTGTTCACAACATTATTCCTCGACTACAGCTATTGTTGACGAATGATGGTGGACATAATGAGCATTTCCTGTAAAGAACATCATCTTTGCTTTGTCTTACTTTCTTATGGTAATTATTGCTATTCTGATCAGATGAAGCGCCATCTGTTGGACATTTTTTGAACGTTTGTATTTTTTTTGTTCTAATAAAACCCCATGTCATTCCAAGCATGTGTGTCAATTTGTACCCCTCTATCTACATTATTACGTGATTTATTCAGTTTTCTAATTTATACTGACTTTTTGATCACCCGGTACATATTTCTACCAGGGTCTGGAGATGGTCATTACCAACCGAAATTAATTACCTGATTACAGATGAACATTGTGATCCGAGACTGATATTATAATAAAGCAATTACTTCCTGGGTCCCTGAAAATTTTTTTGTGAATGTCACAACTTGTGTAATATATTTTCCTTGGTCTTATAATAAAATATCCAGCTTTTCACAGAAGAGATTCATTAGTAGCCACAATCGCTCACTAACTAAACTCCCTCCATCCGAACAGATTCCAGAAGGCCCACCGGTAGTTTTCTTGACCCATAGCCGCTAATTCTCCGTGAAGTACGTCCTCAACTGGCATCACAGAGGTTGGGCGCATCCCTCTTGCCAACAGCGCACTATACCAATGAACCTCAGAGAAACGGACGAAAGGAACGCTTCAGCACATTCACAGCTCCAGCGTCGCACACAGTTCCGCGACCAAGCGCACAGAACTCGAGAATCGGAAGGACGCGCCCCGCGGACAACAAGGTTAAGAAGCACCCGAGCGGCGGGACAAATTTTGCCGCGACCGAGCCGCAGATATGGGGGGATGTAGCGCGCCGAGCGGCGACGGGCGGCGATATTTAAGCCCTGCCGCGAACAATGAGGGCGGCGGGGGCCCTTCCGCGTCTGGCGGCTACAACTCAAGCAGAGGCGGTCCGCGGACAGCGACAAAGCGACCAAAAGCCGGCGCACAGTAGCCGCTGGCCGGCAGCCGGGGGCAGCAGGTGAGGCGGCCGCCCGTATTTGGAGCTCCTGTCCGCTCCGGGTTGGCCCGGGATTTCTCATAGGCGCGCATTTACAAACAATGGCCCGCGGGCCGCACGCGCGGCCGCGGTCTCCAGCCGCAGGCAGCGCGGCTTCTGCCGAATCTGAATCGCGGCCGGACTCCTCCTTTTACCGGCGGACGCACCCTGCAACCTCCTCGCACGTACCTCAGCTTACCAGCCGCAGCACCTCAGAAGTTTTGTCGATGGGGGAAGTATTTTGCTTGTACCGAGAGGACTCGCTCTGCGATAGCGTAAAGCAGTGGTTCCCAACAGATGGTCCGTGGACCCCCAGGGGTCCGCGAGCTATTCCAGAGGGGTCCGCAAAATGCTATTAGAATAAAAAATATATTAAATATACTTCGTATGATAACAGATGTTTTGTTTTGGCCGCCTCCTGCATGAGCAGAGCTTTAGCGAACGCTATCTTCTGCGTCTAGCGTCTTCATAGAGCCAACCGACACTAGTACGCTCTAGCGCACAACTAGAATTACATAGAGGCAAATAGTTCTGTAGTATGTCTTAGATTGCGCGCGCTGCCTCTTTGCAGCTGACAACTGACAGTCACTTTACACAGAAACTCGCATTTCAGACGACAATTGGCCATTATTATTTTAAGGAGTTTGTTATACTAAACACCCAGATTTGAAGACATAGATTTTGAGCAATAATCAAAAATTTAACAATAACAGATTGGATAATTGCGCAGGTCGCAGCAGTGTTTAAGAAGGATAGTAGGAGTAATCCATCGAACTGCAGACCTATATCATTGACGTCGGTTTGCAGTAGGGTTTTGGAGCATATACTGTATTCCAACATTATGAATCACCTCGAAGGGAACGATCTATTGATACGTAATCAGCATGGTTTCAGAAAACATCGTTCTTGTGCAACGCAGCTAGCTCTTTATTCGCACGAAGTAATGGCCGCTATCGACAGGGGATCTCAAGTTGATTCCGTATTTCTAGATTTCCGGAAAGCTTTTGACACCGTTCCTCACAAGCGACTTCTAATCATGCTGCGGGCCTACGGGGTATCGTCTCAGTTGTGCGACTGGATTCGTGATTTCCTGTCAGGAAGGTCGCAGTTCGTAGTAATAGACGGCAAATCATCGAGTAAAACTGAAGTGATATCAGGTGTTCCCCAGGGAAGTGTCCTGGGACCTCTGGTGTTCCTCATCTATATAAATGACCTGGTTGACAATCTGAGCAGTTCTCTTAGGTTGTTCGCAGATGATGCCGTAATTTACCGTCTAGTAAGGTCAGCCGAAGAACAGTATCAGTTGCAAAGCGATTTAGAAAAGATTGCTGTATGATGTGCCAGGTGACAGTTGACGCTGAATAACGAAAAGTGTGAGGTGATCCACATGAGTTCCAAAAGAAATCCGTTGGAATTCGAATACTCGATAAATAGTACAATTCTCAAGGTTGTCAATTCAACTAAGTACCTGGGTGTTAAAATTACGAACAACTTCAGTTGGAAAGACCACATAGATAATATTGTGGGGAAGGCGAGCCAAAGGTTGCGTTTCATTGGCAGGACACTTAGAAGATGCAACAAGTCTACTAAAGAGACAGCTTACACTACACTCGTTCGTCCTTTGTGAGAATATTGCTGCGCGGTGTGGGATCCTTACCAGGTGGGATTAACGGAGGACATCGAAAGGGTGCAAAAAAGGGCAGCTCGTTTTGTATTATCACGTAATAGGGGAGAGAGTGTGGCAGATATGATACGCGAGTTGGGATGGAAGTCATTAAAGCAAAGACGTTTTTCGTCGCGGCGAGATCTATTTACGAAATTTCAGTCACCAACTTTCTCTTCCGAATGCGAAAATATTTTGTTGAGCCCAACCTACATAGATAGGAATGATCATCAAAATAAAATAAGAGAAATCAGAACTCGAACAGAAAGGTTTAGGTGTTCGTTTTTCCCGCGCGCTGTTCGGGAGTGGAATGGTAGGGAGATAGTATGATTGTGGTTCCATGAACCCTCTGCCAGGCACTTAAATGTGAATTGCAGAGTAATCATGTAGATGTAGATGTAGATGTAGATGGATAAATTGAAAAAGTTTTAAGCTGAATATTTTTTCAATAATGAGTATGTCAATGTTTTTTCTAAGTACCAAAAATAGAAAACGTATAAAAAGGCTCTTAATTTGGCTTTTTTATATACTTGATACTGTGATATGACAAGGTACCAATCATGCTTGATAAGGGGGTCCTCCAGGAAATTTTGTTGGGAACCTTTGGCGTAAAGCATTAGTTACTGGCGGCAGCAAAAACCAGAAGAAATGGAAAAAGAAAAGGTCTTCGGAAGAAAGGAGTCAGCGTGAAATGAAGAGCTAAGGCTCGGTACAATGGGAGAGCTGATAAGTGGAAGGAGTACATCGAAGGCCTTTACGGGGAAAAGGAACTGTTTTATGACGTGATAGAACAATAAATAGGAGTCGTTGTGGAAGACGCTGTCTATGGAATATCGTCTTGGTTATGTGACTGGATTTCCTTTCATAGAGGTCACAGTTCGTAGTAATTAACAGAAAGCCGTCGAATAAAATAGAAGTGACTTCAGACGTTCCCGAAGATAGTGTTGTAGGCCCTTTGCTGTTCCTTATCTATATAATCGGTTTGGGAGACAATCTGAGCAGCCGTCTTAGGTTGTTTGCAGATGACTCTGTCGTTTATCGACTATTAAAGTCATCAGAAGATCAAACCAAATTGTAAAACGATTTGCAAAAGATATCTGTATGGTGGGAATTTTGGTTATTGACCCAAAATAACGAAAAGTGTGAGGTTATCCACATGAGTGCCAAAAGGAACTCGTTAAACTTGGGTTACACGTTAAACCTGTCAAATCTAAAGGCCACAAATACAACTAAATACCTAGGAATCACAATTACGAACAACTTAAATTGGAAGAAACACATAGAAAATGTCGTGGGGAAGGCTAACCGAAGACTGCGTTTTATTGGCAGGACACTTAGAAAATGTAACCGATCTATTAAGGAGACTGCCTACACTACGCTCGTCCGTCCTCTTTTAGGATACTTCTAAAGGAGTTTAACAGAGCTTCGTAACACTTGAAATCAAGCAAGAGGGAAGAGATGCGCAGCGGTCCGACGGCATTCCGAGTGAGTGGCTGGCTATTAAAGGACTATTCTAGTTGATTTCCACCCAGCCAGTCCCGAAGACGGCAAGGGCAGATAAGTGCAAGCACTATCGCACCGTCAGTTTAACATTCATGAATCAAAATTTCCGACAAAAATAATAGATAGAAGAACGAAAATAAAAATTGAGGAATTGTTGGATGACGATCATTTTGGCTTTCGGAAGGATAAAGACAACAGAAAGGCAGTCATGACGTTGCGCTTGATAATGGAAGCAAGACTTTAAAGAAATCAAAACAAGCATGTAGGAACTGTCGATTACGGAAAAGCATTCGACATTGCGAAATGGTGCAAGATGATCGAAATTCTCTGGAAAATAGGGCAAGCTGTAAAAGAAGACGGGTGATATACAATACGTTCAAGAACAGCGATTAAACCATAAGAACGGAAGTAGACGAACGATGCGCTCAGATTAAAAACTGTAAGTCAGGGCTGCAGAATAAGCCAAAAACGTTAAGCAGAGCGATTCAAATTCAGGGTGAGAAAATATCAACGATAAGACCTGCTGCTGACATTGCAATCATCACTGAAATTGGGGAAGAATTGCGGCACCTATGGAATGGCGTGAACAGTATTACGGACACACTCCATGGATTGAGAGTACACCGAAGCAAAGATGAAAGTAATAAGGGATAACAAGAACGAGATTAGCGATAAACTTATCGTAATCGGGAGCCATGGACGAGATGAAGTGAAGAATTCTGATAGCTTGTAAGTAAAATAACGTACGAAGGGTGACGCAAGGATGTCGCTCAAAACAACCGGTGTTTCACGAACAATGGTTGCAGTTTCACAACTCTACCAACTGGGAGAGGCTAGCCAGCTGGTGGGAGCTTCTTCAAGATATTTTGGTGTCTGCAGTTGGTTGAACACCATGGACTCCAGGAAATCCTGAAGAAGATCTCAGCAGAGGGGTAGAAACTTCGCTCATGTAGAAGAAATTGAAAATGAACATCACGTGGTCTCACGACTTAAATTTTACCTACAGTTACAACGAACATGAAAGCCTTCAGACTTACATATAAGGTCGCTGTGTTCGTCCCCATCTCGTGCCTCGTAGACGAAGGCGGCCAGTTTAAAGCTGTGTTCCTGCACTTCAGGAAAGCTTTGCATTCAGTTCTGAATTTTCATTAGTTCCATGAGTCTATTCCCATATGACGCCGTATCAACGCCAGAAGACTAGCGAATTGCAGGAAGACCTGCAGAGGATGGGTGATTGGCGCAGGGCTGACAGTTGACCCTAAACAGTAACAAGTGTTACTTAGTGCACTTAAAGAGGCGGAGAGATGCACTACTGTGCGATGACTCTATTGGTGACAAATCACGAGAAATAGTAGTGCAGCAAAATACGTAGCAGCAGTTATCCGAAGTTACTTCAAGTGGAGTGACCACATAAAACAAATTGTAGATAAAGCATCTACATCTACATCTACATGGATACTCTGCAACTCAAATTTAAGTGCCTGGCAGAGGGTTCGACGAATCATCTTCACAATTCACTATTATTCCAATCACGTATAGCGCGCGAAAAAAACGAACGCCTATATCTTTTCGTACGAGCTCTGATTTCCCTTATTTTATCATGGTTATCGTTTCTCTACCTGTAGGTCCGCTTCAACAAAATATTTTGCATTCAGAGGAGAAAGTTGGTGAGTGGAATTTCATGAAATGATTCCGCAGCAACAAAAACGCCTTTATTTTAATGATGTCCACCCAGTATCCTGTATCATTTCAGTGACACTATCTCCCCTATTTCAGGATAATACAAAAAGTGCTGCCCTTCTTTGAACTATTTAGATGTACTCCGTCAACCCTATCTGGTAAGGATCCCACACCGCGCCGCAATATTCTAAAAGAGGACGGACGAGCGTAGTGTAGGCAGTCTCTTTACTAGATCTGTTACATTTTCTAAGTGTCCTGCCAACAAAACGGAGTTTCTGGTTAGCCTTCCCCACAACATTTTCTATGTGTTCCTTCCAATTTAAGTTGTTCGTAATTGTAATTCCTAGGTATTTAGTTGAATTTGCGGCCTTTAGATTTGACTGGTGTAACGTGTAACCGAAGTTCAACGAGTTCATTTTAACACTCATGTGGATAACCTCACACTTTTCGTTATTTGGGGTCAATAGCGAATATTCGCACCACACAGTTCTTTTTTCTAAATCTGTTTTGACATTTTGTTTGATCTTCTGATGACTTTATTGGTCGATAAATATAACACTATCTTTGGGAACGCCAGAAGTCACATCCGTTTTATTTGACGGCTTTCTGTCAATTACTATGAACTGTGTGACCTTTATGAAAGGAAATCCAGTCACATAACCAAGACGAAATTCCATAGACACGCAATTTCACTATAAGTCGCTTGTGTGGTACAGTGTCAAAAGCCTTCCGGAAATCCAGAAATACAGAATTAATTTGAAATCCCTTGTCGATAGCATTCAACACTTCGTGCGAGTAAAAAGCTAGTTGTTTTTCACAAGAAAGATGTTTTCTAAATCTGTGTTGACGGTGTGTCAATAGAGCATTTTCTTCGATGTAATTCATAACGTTCAAACACAATATATGTTCCAAAATCCTGCTGCCTATCGACGTTAATGATATGGGCCTGTAATTTAGTGGATTACTCCTACTGCCTTTCTTGAATATTGGTGTGACATGTGGAACTTTCCAATCTTTGGGTACGGATCTTTCGTCGAGCGAACGGGTGTGTATGATTGTTAATTATGGAGCTAATGCATCAGCATACTTTGAAAGAAACGTAACTGGTATACAGTCTGGACCAGAACACTTGCTTTTATTAAGTGATTTAAGCTGCTTCACTACTCCGAGGATATTTACTTTTACGTTACTCACGATGGCAGCGTTTACTGCGTCTTTTTTGGGAAGGGATTTCAGAAAGCTGTGTTTAGTAACTCAGCTTTGGCAGCACTGTCTTCGATAATATCTCCATTGCTGTCGCGCAAAGGAGGCATTGATTGTGTCTTACCGCTAGCGTACTTCACATACGACCAGAATCTCTTTATATTTTCTGCCCGGTTTCGAGACAAAGTTTCGTTGTGGAAGCTGTTATAAGCATCTCGCACTGAAGTTCGCGCTAAATTTCGAGCTTCTGTAAAAGATCACCAATCTTGGGGATTTTTTAAATTTGGCATGTTTGTTTCGTTGTTTCTGCAACAATGTTCTGACCCGTTTTGTGTACCAAGAAGGATCAGCTCCGTCGTATGTTAATTTATTTGGTATAAATCTCTCAACTGCTGGCGATACTATTTCTTTGAATTCACGCCTCATCTGGTCTACACTTACACGACGTGATCAAAAGTATCCGGACACCCCCAAAAATATACGGTTATCATATTAGATGCATTGTGCTGCCACCTGCTGCCAGGTACTCCATATCAGAGACCTCAGTAGTCATTAGACATCGTGAGAGAGCAGAATGGGGCGCTCTGCGGAACTCACGGACTTGGAACCTGGTCAGGTAATTGGGAGTCACTTGTGTCGTACGCGAGATTTCCACACTCTTAAACATCCCGTGGTACACTGTTTCCGATGTGATAGTGAAGTAGAAACATGAAGGGACACGTAGAGCACAAAAGCGTACAGGTCGACCTCGTCTGTTGGCTGACAAGAGACCGTCGACAGTTGAAGAGGGTCGTAACGTGTAATACGCAGACATCTATCGAGACATCACACACAAATTCCAAACTGCATCAGGATTCATTTTAAGTACTATGACAGTTAGGCGGGAGCTGAGAAAAATTTGATTTCAGAGTCAAGCGGCTGCTCGTAAGCGACACATCACGCTGGTAAATGCCAAACGACGCCTCGCTTGGTGTAAGGTGCGTATACATTGGACGATTGAACAGTGGAAAAACGTTGTGTGGGGTGATGACTCGCGGTACACAATGTGGCGATCCGATGGCAGGTTGTGGGTATGGCGAATGCCCGGTGAACGTCATCTGCCAGCGTGTTTAGTACCGAGAGTAAAATTCGGAGGCGGTTGTGTTATGGTGTGGTCGTGTTTTTCATGGAGGGGGCTTGCACTACTTGTTGTTTTGCGTGACACAATCAAAAACAGGCCTATGCACCTTCTTGCTTCCCACTCTTGAAGAGCAATTCGGAGTTGGCGATTGCGTCTTTCAACGCGATCGAGCGCCTGTTCATAATGCACGGCCTGCGGCGGAGTGGTTACACGACAACAACATCTTAGTAATGGACTGGCCTGCGCAGAGTCCTATAGAATACCATTGTAATGTTTTGGAACGCCGACTTCGTGCCAGGCCTCACTGACCCACATCGATACGTCTCCTTAGCGCAGCACTTCGTGAAGAATGGGCTGTTATTCCCCAAGAACCCTTCCAGCACCTGATTTAACGTATGCTTGCGAGAGTGGAAGCTGTCATCAAGGCTAAGGCTGGACCAACAGCATATTGGATTCCAGCATTACCGATGGCGGGTGCCACGAGTCATTTTCAGCTAGGTGTCCGGATACTTTTGATCACATAGTGTATATTATTAATTTGGTAGGAGTCTAGTGAATTTTTATCTGCTTTTTTGGAATAGGTATATTTTTCGTTTCTTTTTGGAGGATTTGGGGGTTGCAATATTCAGTCTCGCTACGACAACACTGTGTTCACTAATCCCTGTATCCGTTTTGATGCTCGTTATTAACTTAGGATTATTTGTTGCTAAGAGATCAAGTTTGTTTTCACAATCGTTTACTATAGGCGTGGGCTCGTGAACTAACTGCTCGAAATAATTTCCACAGGTAGTCGCCTAGCTGAGAATCATTCGAAGAATCTTAAGGTGTACTTGTCCGATCGATTGTTGAGTTTAAACATCATTTTTAAATCATTAACATGTTGGATAACAGAAGAGATAAAGATTTAGCAAAGAACACCGTGCTCCAGGAAGCGATGAGCAACATACCACTTTTCCCACATACGTCTCGTGAAACGACTACACCGAGAAAAATTGAGAAATTAGTGCTAATACGGAGGTTTACCGACATTCACACTTCACACCTGCTTTTCGCCAATGAAACGGGAAAAGGTTGAGGCTATGAGGAGGTAGTGTTAGTAGAAATACCCTCCAACATACACTTGCGGTGTATAGATGTTGGTGTAGATGCGTAGAGTTTGATCTATATGCTGGGCAACAAAAGAATCAGAAGAAGTTTGTTAAATCATTAAATTTAAACCACAAAAATTAAAAAAAGAGAATGAGATGAAGGTAGTTGAGTAAGGGGAGAAGCAAGAGAAAGACCATTAACAATGGAAAAAAAAAGAAAAAGAAAAGAAAGTAACTTCCCGACAGCAGGCGGAGACGACAGAAAGAAACAGCCATTCCCTCAGTTACACGCCCGTACAGCCATGTTTTGCAGAGTAGTGCTTGTTGAAATTATGATAATGCACACTTCGATTCAATATTTTCAATTATGACGTTATTTAAGTGTCTGCGGTGGTCTGAAGGATAAAGCACTAGACTCCGGGGCCTCGAGGTCCCGCCTCTAATCCCGGACAGGGGCGGCGATCATTCCTCGTTCCAGCACTCACCCCTCCCCCTCCCGTCACCTCCAGGACAGCTCCAGCATGGTAACAGATGAGTACTAGGGCTTTTTCCAGGGGTTAAAAGGCGCCCACTCCTAGTGTTTCAGCGAAAAAAACGCTTTACTCTTCTTGTGGTCATGGAAATAGCCAGGTCACAGGCTTGTGCCTCAGATTTTACCTTGAGCTTTTTATGACGTTGCCAGAGATGTGAGAGTTCGTTGATATTATCGTTAGTTGCAACATAAACGTACATCTCAAAAATTTCGGTCGCTTGCTTTTCAAAGGCTATATTTTTCCGAGTTGCGGTTGCTTCCACGTTACGGTAAAGCTATGTCTCATGCACTGATGTTAACAAGTTTTCATTACAGTACAATAAAAGATTTGTAAGATTTACATACGTTTTCTGCTACCGCAAATAATTCACTTTTACGGTGCTGGGGCAAAGATAAATGCACGATTAGTGAATAAGATCCTTGGCTCTGTGTTTAGCTTTATCTATGGTTCATATGCTAGTCTGTCAATTATGCATTGCTGGGGCAACATTAATTAAATGTTTTTTATTCCAGTCTTCGATCACAATATCAATTCCTTTGACGATGACCGGTTTCAGTCAGTAACGACCATCTTCAGATCTGTTCACACCATGCCCTAATGTGATAAGTCTGGAATAAAAAACATTTGACAGTATTGGATCACTGTTTATATTCGCGACTATGTCGCAGCTGGTGAGACCTTAATTAAGCGTACTAGCGAGCAGCTGAGTTTCTCAGCGGATGAGATCTGTCATTTGTGAATTTGGGAGAAATTATGTGGAATACTTTATTATAGACATGAAAACTCGTTTATAAAGCTATTTCATTCTTCGTATTAATGCAGAAGACTTTTTGAAGAATTTTTAAAAGTAACCAATGTATGCGCAAGACTAAAATGTTTCTTTGTCACAACTATTAATTGAAGGAAATATTTCTCTCTTAGATAACTAATAATATTTATTATTAGTGCTACTTTGACCTCCTTGTTTTCATTGTGTCACAAAGTATGCATTTGTTTCGTAATGGGATAATTTGGCATTTATTAGAGTCTTCTTATTTCGTGCAGTCCTTTTTGTCAATAATTAGAGTTTTATTTTTCAAGAACGATTTCCTTTAAAGTGAAACCCACCTCCATTATTCTTAGTAACGTTTTTAGTATTTTGTCTTGTGTACATTGGACCCTACGCCACACGGAGAAATAGATCGTTTCTAAAATAAAAAGGTTAGACTTGATTATTTTCCTTTAGCTGCTGCATCTGCTGATTTGTCTTTGCTTTCGAGAACGTCAATACATCAGATACAAAATCGTATGCTAAGTAAGAGTTAGGTCAATTTTATTTCAGGTCACATCTAACGTTCAATTATTGTGCAGAAAAAGTACGTAGACACAATTATCAAGCGTTTTGCTAAGCAAGCCGATTAATTTTCGCTTAACATTGTTGGTAACTTCATACAGTTACCTCGCTCTGGGTACGCAAGTAATTTATTTTTGTGCTTATTCCAAGTCAAACATTGCACTTCATACCAGGCAGTTTTCACAATGTTCTTCGTTGATGAGTTCAAGCTATATAGTTTTCATTAAGTACACAATTAGTTTCTTTTGGAGGTTAGTTAGATTCATTTTCATTCTTTCCAATTCTGCATTTCATTAAGTTCAAAGTTTTGTGTATGACACCCTTCGCATCCACAGAACACGACGAACCAACAGTCAGTATAGCCAGCAGTTGAACACGATATATATAATACACGTTACAGGAGGAGGAAGTTTTGGAAATAAAATATTCAGTGTCCACACAAATAGGCAATTTTTATAGAAGGTTTACACATTTTATATAATTTGTTGTTGTTGTTGTTGTGGTCTTCAGTCTTGAGACTGGTTCGATGCAGCTCTCCATGCTACTCTATCCTGTGCAAGCTTCTTCATCTCCCAGTACCTACTGCACCCTACATCCTTCTGAATCTGCTTAGTGTATTCATCTCTTGGTCTCCCTCTACGATTTTTGACCTCCACGCTGCCCTCCAACACTAAATTGGTGATCCTTTGATGCCTCAAAACATGCCCTACCAACCGATCCCTTCTTCTAGTCGGGTTGTGCCACAAACTCCTCGTCCCCCCAATTCTATTCAATTCCTCCTCATTAGTTATGTGGTCAGCCCATCTAACCTTCAGCACTCTGTAACATCACATTTCGAAAGCTTCTATTCTCTTCTTGTCCAAACTATTTATCTTCCATGTTACACTTCCATACATGGCTACACTCCATACAAATACTTTCAGAAACGACTTCCTGACACTTAAATCTATACTCGATGTTAACAAATTTCCCTTCTTCAAAAACGCTTTCCTTGCCATTGCCAGTCTACATTTTATATCCTCTCTACTTCGACCATCATCAGTTATTTTGCTCCCCAAATAGCAAAACTCCTTTACTACTTTAAGTGTCTCATTTCCTAATCTAATTCCCTCAGCATCACCCGACTTAATTCGACTACATTCCATTATCCTCGTTTTGCTTTTGTTGATGTTCATCTTATATCCTCCTTTCAAGACACTGTCCATTCCTTTCAACTGCTCTTCCAAGCCCTTTGCTGTCCCTGACAGAATTACAATGTCTTCTATAATTTATGGCAACTAAAAAAAATTATATTAAGAATTTTACTTATTTCATTGTAATTTTTATTAAAATCGGCCACTTGTGGTGGCAAGTATGTGCAAGGTGAGAGTGATTGCAATTCGGCTTCCCTGGAATCTGATCTAATCAGAGGTACCACGACAGCTGTGCAGTATGCGACCATTATTTCGGACCACCTGGATTTCTTTATGCTTAAGGTCGTCCTCAACTGCGACGGCACCTTCCAGCAGGATAACTACCTGTGTCACAAGGCCAGAATCGTGCCTCTGTGGATTGAGGAGTATGATAGTGAACCACAGTCGTTGTTTTGGCCACTAAGTTCCCTGATCTGAATCAGAGTGAGCACAACAAGGACTCTAACGGGTGCCAGCTCCGCATCGAAAACACACGGGCCACTAATTTACAGGATTTGCGTGAGCTGTGTGTAGACATCGCGCCACGTGTCTACGGAAACCAGTCGTATCCATGCCACGCACCGAGCGAGGGGGCACAATGGTTAGTACACAGGACTCGCATTCGGGAGGACGGGGTTAAAACCCGATTCCGGCCATCCTCATTTAGGTTTTCCATGATTCCCCTAAATAGTGATTTCCCTAAATATCTTCTGGCGAATACCGGGATGGTTCCTTTGAAAGGGGTCGACCGATTTCCTTCCACATCCTGCCCTAATTCGATGGGACTGGCGACCTCACTGGTTGGCCCCTCTCTGGTACCGCGCGCTGCGGAATTTGAATTCGCGCCAGACGTCATGGACGTCGAAGACCCATAGAGGTCTCTGCACCATCGCGCCGTAAGCTGTGGCGGCGCTTGCCTCCTGGCCCGCTTTTAGTGTGGGGGCGCCACAGTGGAACACGTGGTTGCAACGGCCAATAGTGGCGTCCCCGATAGCGTACTTAAGCGCTGGCCCCTCGCTCAGCCAGTCCCCCACCTTCTCCCTTTCCTTGAACACATTTGCACACTATATATTGTCCGCCGCCTTGATCCCCCTCACCCGCTGGTGTCTCCCTTCCTCTCCACCCCCAGCCAGTTGCCGCGCCTTTACCGTTGTGTCCCACCCTCTCTCCATCCCTCCCTCCATCTCCTTTCCCAACACGACTTCCACCGTCTACCCCTCCCGGATGATGAGCTTTGCCCTGACATCTACCCTTCCTACCAACTCTAACCCCATCTTCCTGCCTCCTCCTCAGGGCTCCCTCTCCTCCCCCTCCCTCCTCCTGAGCGGCTTTCCCCTCCTACTCCCCCTCCATCTCTTGTGCCTCCTTTCAGTGTCTCTGCACACCCTCCTGCCCTGTGTTCCCTCTTCATCTCCTGCCCCACCTGCCTTTGTGTACCCACTGATGCCCCTCCTCTCTTCATCCCGCCACTTCCCCTGCTGCTCCATGCTCTCCCCTCCTTTTCCATCCTCTCTGACCTTTCCCTTCGCAGGTCCCACCTGGCAGTTTTATTCTTCGTCGTGTGTGCTCCAAGTGGGTTTTAAGTGTGTTGTTCCAGAGTATTTTTACTACTGTGGCTGACTTTTAACCAGTGCATGTCCATTCAGTGTTTTCTCTGAGTTTTGAAGAATCGCCAACTGTGTTTTTTAACTTTCTGGTGACTTTTTTAACTGTCCTCCATGAACGTCTCCTTGTTAGTCTATTTTTTACCTCCATTTTCTCCCATTATTCTGTTTTAAGTTCCCCTTTATCGCCATATGTATGTAACATTTTATTCTTATTTTAAGTTGTCATGTCACTCGGCTGAAGAGCGACGGATTGTGCCGCTGACAGCCCTCCCCTGCCCATATGGGGCGGGGGAATGAAATCACTATACAGAAAAAAAAAGCTCAGCCAGTCAGTCTAATCTCGCTTACGTCGGTTTACACCTCGCTATGCGCTAGACTGCTTACTTCCTGGTTCATGTACGAGTGGACGTGTTTGTTTCCTTGTGACTCTGTAGTTCGTGCTTGTTGTAGTCGTTCTGTCCTTCGTTGGTCGTGTCCGTCCTCTTCCATTGTGTTGTCGTTCGCGGGCCTCTCCGCGGGTCCCGCCGCGTTTTCCGTCATTGCTACCCCGCGACCGTCCTGGTCGCAGTTACAACACCCTCCCCAGTATCGCTACTACACTGCGTAGCGGAGGTGGTTGAACATGCCATTAAGGAGACGATCATAATGTTTTCGCTCATCAGAGTATTTGTTTAAAACTGATTAACCTAACTTAAAGCAAGACTGTGTCATGATTTTCAATTTGGTTCACCACATGCACAGGCATAGTCATTCAACAAGGACCTGCACATTGTTTCCAACTTTTGGTCGAATTTACGCCCCAGGAGTGAAACATGGCGGGCGTTCAGTGATGTTTTGGGCAGCCATATCGTAATATTCCATGAGCTCCATGAGTGCAAGCTCACATTACGGCCAAGGATTATATAGTCCTGTTCGCTGATCAGGTCCATCCCTTGGTGCAACATTAGTTCGCCAGTAGTGACGCTGTGTTGCAAGGCACATGGCCCCTGTGAATGAAGACACCATTAACCCTAGGTCGCCCAAGCCTTTTTTTCTAACTTGAATGCCTAAGGGGGGGGGGGGTTCGGCGAGCCCACATGTCATAAATAAGTTTACTGACGAAAAATTACAACTTTCAAAATGGTTTACGTATTTTAACTAAGGGATCGGTTTAATAATGTTGTTAATTGTTATAAATATGGGATTGAGTGGATAAAAAATTGACATATTACATTACAAAATAGAGATGTGATTATATACAATAGACTACTCTGAGTCCTCAACTTCAAGGCAAGAGACACACTTCACAATTTTTTCTGAATGTGTGTTACACACATGTTTATGACACTGTCCACTATACTTTTTTGGTTTACTTAGATTGTTGTACTTCTGCTTCTTTGTTTTAGCTTTTCTCACACAAATATGGCAGCGACCTTTCCCTGCAGGAGGCTGACGTGCTTCTGTAGTCACTTCTTTGATTTTCTTTTGTAGAATAGTCTCCATTGATTGAACAGTTTGGTTATATAACCCTCTCGCATTGGTACTTCTTTCTTCTACCTGCAATTTCGCTAGTTCCATCCCAGCTTGCAGAAGATAAAGTTTCCGTTTGTTGTGTTTCTTCTCATTCCGTCTTGGATGTTGCTGGATGAATATGGTGGTTGCATTGATAGCACAAATGTCGATGAGAGAGTAAAATACAGATACAGGCCATCTCTTTGTTCTCCTCTTGCAGGTGCACACATGCGCCATTTGATCAATGGTATCAATTCCACCTTTAGTGGAATTATAATATGCATTTATCTCGGTTTTATTCTTCTCTCCTCCAACAGTGCCTTTATCTTGGTGCATTGTTGACAACATCAGTAAGTTTTTACTTGGTTTCGTTTTTGCTGTGTAGGACACCAAAGTTACTGGAGGCCTACGTGTTGGGAAATATGAAAGTTACTTGGGCAAAAGCAGGGGACATAAAAAAAAAATTATGGGTTCAACGAACCACCCCCCTCCCTTAGGCGTCCTAGGGCTAAGAAGGAAGTCGCAATGTCTTCGCTCATCAGTGTGTCCTCAACTGACGATCCTGGCGACCAGAAGACCTTATATCATAATGTCCCTCTCAACCCCTCAATGCGTGTGGGTGACAGAGTGCTCTTCGCACGAGAGCGTCCTCTGGCAGTACAAATCTGGTACGGCCCCCTCTCGACACGACAGGAGCTGCCGTGACGAACAACTTCGAATGCGGATGCGGCAAGGTGGCGGCAATTTGCCAGCACAGTATCGTTACGGTGAGGTCAGCAGTGTGGACAGGGAAGCCACCCAACGCGGCAGCATCTGCGCGCCGGCCGACTCCAATTTGCGGGTAATCCTTTGGCGCGCAGACTGTGTCGCGGTTGGCGCCATATGTGACGCCCCGCGGCGGGGATTAGCGGTGCCATATGTCGCCGGCGCGCACTGTGGCGGCGTGTCACGGCGTGGTGTGGCCATCGGGCTGGAAGCGGAAGGGGAGGGAAGCGCCAGCGCCAGCTGCGAGCTCCGCCGCCGAAATGACGGCCACTGGGGGCGCCGCGCGGCACCGTCACGGCACTTGTTGACTGCCGCCTTCTGTATTAATAAAGCCGCCTGCTCCAGCTGGGGTTGCGGCTCCTCTTAACTGTGTTTACGTCCACACTGCTTACCCACAACTCCTTCCACTAACGCCTAGTTACCCAGTAGCTGATTTTAAATTGCATCGCGCCTTGTTGCTTTCTTTTTTATTTACTTATGTCAAATTCATTGGCTTAGAAAAGGCTCTTGACAAAGTGCACTGGAGCATAATCAAGACACAAACGAGTTAATGACATCATCTGCTACCGGGCACTGATTTAAATCAATGGGGACAGATGACAATTTGTGCCAGACTGGGATTCGAACTCGAGTCCCCTGCTTTCTAGGCAAATGCACTAACCGCTACGCCATCCGGACACTACGGTCATCGCCACTGCATGGACTACCCCAGTATGCCTCCCGTCAGATCCCAACTTTCAACTTACCCACTCACTACAAGGTTGTGCCCCTTGCCCATACTCGCGACATTTCGCCGACTCCCGTAAGCGTTCGAGCGTGGTGTGCATCTGCGCTGAAGTGATTAGGTGGTCGTTCTCACCTTACTTATGTATATGGTGTCTTTTTTCTCCCAACATATCGTACTCGTCAATTCTTAGGGGAACTGGTGAATGGCGCGAACAATGAAGGTAATACATGAGGGGCACTGCATCTGTAGCACGTGGATAAGTAGAGTATTTGGGTCTGACGGGAGAGGTGTTAGGGTTGTTCATGCAGTTGCAATAACCACTGCGCCCTGATGGAGCACTGGTAGCGAAAGTGCCCAGCAATCCGGAAACCCGGGTTCGAATCTCGATCGAACACAAATTTTCAACTTTCCCCACTAATCTAAATCAATTCCCATTAGCAACTAACGTAATTAATTCCTTTGTGTCTTGATTCATGCAGGCCGCGGTGGCCGAGAGGTTCTAGGCTCTGCAGGTTCGAATCCTGCCTCGGGCATGAATGTGTGTGCTGTCCTTAGGTTAGTTAGGTTTAAGTAGTTCTACGTTCTAGGGGACTGATGACCTCAGAGGCTAAGTCAAATAGTGCTCAGAGCCATTTGAACCATTTGTCTTGATTCATAATGGCTGCAGAATCAAAATGTGTCTGTTCTTTCGAATATGTCTAGAAGAACAGACACCACATATACATGGTGAATATTAATACACTAGACTCTCGCTAATCCGGCCCTCAGTAGTCCGGCCTCTCAGTAATCCGGCGCACATCCCAAAACAGGTGCACAAAGAATTATCGTGAGCAACAATGCTTAGTTAAACAATGCTTTATATACTCTATATGAAATTGTAGCTTTCTTTACAGTTCGGAATCATTTCTTCCGAAAGGACACACGTTACGCTAGACCTCAAGTTGAAACTCAGTCAGATCGAGGTTTTTCGCAGAAAGCCATTGCTGCTGAGTTCAATATTGGACGAGCAACTATTTATCACATAAAAATGAAAGATAATGTTATTTGACAGTACTCAACACTAACGGATAGTGAGTTGGGAAAACGGAAGGTTATGCGAAAGAGTGAGAATGAAGAACTGGACGTAACAGTTTCTAGATGGTTCATACAACAACGCAGTAAAGGAATTCCAGTCAATGGCACGGTTATAAAGGAAAAAGCAGCTTCATTTAAGAAACAACTTGGCGGTAGTAACTTGTTTGCAGCGAGCGAAGGTTAGCTATCAAACTGGAAAAAAACGACATGGCATTCGGCAGCTGACAGTCACCGGGGAAAGTCGCTCAGCTAACGAAACGAACGCTGATGAGTTTGTAAGCAAGATACGGAAGATATTAGAGGAAGAAGATTCAACTGCTGATGCCTTGTAGAATGCTGATGAAACATGACTCTGTTAGAAGATGCTTCCTTCAAAAACATTAGCTGCCAAGAACGAGAAGGAAGCTCATGATTACAAGCAACAGAAACAGAGCGTAACATTAATGGCTGTTGTAATGCAAATTGAAGTCATAAACTACCGCTTATGGTGATTGTAAAATCCCAATATCCACGTTGGTTTCAACACACTGATACAAATACTCTACCAGTGCAGTACTGAGCTTAGAAGAAAGCGTGGATGGACAGACAAATATTCTCTCGGTGGTTCCATGAAACGTTTGTACCAGCAGTGAGAAAAGATCTAAAGAAGAAAAAGCTTCCACTGAAAGCTTTCATTATAACTGACAATGCTCCCAGTCATCCTTCAGATGTTTCTCTAAAGTCCGCTGGTACACATGTACAAGCACTCTTTCTCCCACCCAATGTAGCAGCCCTAATTCAGCACATGGACCACGGATTTTTGGAATCAATTAAACGTCATTATCGACGTTTACTTCTCGTCTCCTTGCTGAACGAAAGTGAAAACGACTCTATTGAGACTATGCTGAAGGCGTGGAAAGCAATTAACATACATGATGTTGTTATCCAAGCAGCCGAAGCGTGGGGTAAAGTGGAGACGCTATCATACTGAAGAGCTTGAGAAAATTGTGGCCATCCATTGATGCCGAGTTGGATCGAGTAGTGAGTGACAGCGATAAGCCATTCAGTTCGGAATTATCAATTACTTTGTACACTGACTGTTCCACAACCTTCCAGGAGGAGAAGCAATTGATGAAGAAGATGTTACTAAGTGGCTGAACAAGGAAAGCTGTGGTACGGATCAAACTTTAACAGATGAAGAAATACTCAAAAGCGTGCAAGGAAGTAATGATGAAAGTGATGGAGAAGAGGAGACAGTAGGAGAGAGCGTGAAGATTTCTCACACTTCTGGTGCTGAAGCTGCCGAGGTCTTCCTGGGCTACATTATGCAACAACCAGATACATGCAGTACCGATGTAATGCATGTAAAGCGGTTGCGTGATAAAGCGTGCCACCGTCGCCTATCATCATTGCGACAGTTAAAAATTAGGGACATGTTTCATAGTGTGTGATACGACTGTATAATTATGTGCAGTATAGACTCAAAGACTAAGTTTTCTTTGAAAGTTAATGTATTTTTGGATTTAATTAAGTATATCCTCTATGTTTTAAAATTGAATCCTTCGGTTTAATAAAGTACAGTACACTGTATCCCAAACGTTTTCAAAATAAATAAAAAGACAAAATAAATAAATAAAGTAAATTTCAGACACTCAGTAATCCAGCACTTCCGCTATTCCCGCACCCATATGTGCCAGGAATGGCCGGATTAGTGAGAGTCTAGCGTAAAACCGACAAACTGCAGAGGCGGATCATGATGATGATCTTGGTTTGTGGAGCCCTCAACTACGCTGTTGTCAGGGCATGTAAAATTCCTAATCATTACACAGTCCAACCTCGCCATCTTCATGAAAAATGGTTCAAATGGCTCTGAGCACTACGGGACTTAACATCTGAGGTCATCAGTCCCCTAGAACTTAGAACTACTTAAACCTAACCAACCTAAGGACATCACACACATCCATGCCCGACGCAGGATTCGAACCTGCGACCGTAGCGGTCGTGCGGTTCCAGACTTTAGCGCATAGAACCGCTCGGCCAATTCGGTCGGCCATCTTCATGAATGATGAAATAATGAGGACAACGCAAAAACCCAGTCCCCGAGCGGAGACAATCCCCATCCCTGCCGGGAATCGAACCCGAGCGCTTAGGATTGACATTACGTCACGCAGACTTTTTTTCCGATCTCATTTCGTTCGTTAATGTTCGTTGTATTTGTTCGGGGTGGACGTCTCATGATGCTAGTTCATGGTCATCGTTGATCCATTAACTCAGTTAACCCAGTTTTTTTTATTACAGAGGGCAGCTAACCCTCTGACCGAATACGCTGAGCTACCATGCCGGCTACCACTCAGCTACCGGGGGCTGACGGCATGGTAGATGGCGCTGACGAATGGCAGTTCATCTGACCACGTGCCTTGTGTTCTTCATGTGTTGCAGGCTGTGTGATTGACGCAGCTTACTGCAAGCAGCAGAATAGTTCGGTGTTCATGTTGGGAACAAGCTGATATGGTGTTCGTGCATGGCCAAGAAGACGGAAA